>NC_137898.1:99956216-100154396 GCF_963455335.1 Martes martes | reverse complement strand
AATGCCGGTTCCCAAGCCAAGTATATTTGTATCTAGTAGACGTGTGCTTTATCTGGCCGTAAACCTCACCCTGAGAACTTGGACAGGGGGCGTTTTCTTTTAATGAAATGTCATTAGAATAGTGGGATTAATGTTACTGCTGAGCTATGACAGGAGCCGGGGCAGGCGAGGACCGCGCCACCGTGCCATGGAATGGACTGAGTACTGAGTGGGAAGTTAGGAGACCCGTCCTAATGGGACCTGGCTTGCCCACAACTCTAGCTGCGTTACCCCGGGCAACTTATATTTTCCCCCTCTGGGCTTCAGGAGTCATAGCTGTGAAATGAACTGTCTGGACCAGGTGATAGGTACATTTCCTTCCAGTTCCTCTTTTTTTTTTTTTTGAAAAGATTTTTTTAAAAAGATTTTATTTATTAGAGAGAGAGAGCACACAAGCAGGGGGAAGGGGTGGGGGAGGAGCAGAGTGGGGGGCAGAGGGAAAAGCAGACCCTTACTGAGCAGGGAGCCTGATGTGGGACTCGATCCCAGGACTCCAGGATCACGACCTGAGCCGAAAGCAGATGTTGAACAGACTGAGCCATGCAGGCGCCCCTCCCTCCAGCTCTAATGGGGAAGGGAATCAACAACACTTGCTAAGTGTCTGCCTTACCCCTGGCATGGTCTGCATGACGCTGCCTTGGAGGGTCCACGATTCTAGGAACCCATCACACACAGGTGAGTGTCAGGTTTATGGAGAACCGTGGAGTCAACTTGGGTTGAAATCTCAGCTTTATTATCCACATTATGGTATCCTAGTGTGACTTT
Source organism: Martes martes (assembly GCF_963455335.1). Classification (NCBI taxonomy): domain Eukaryota; kingdom Metazoa; phylum Chordata; class Mammalia; order Carnivora; family Mustelidae; genus Martes; species Martes martes. Next base: position 100,153,592 of record NC_137898.1, on the reverse strand, counting down.
AAGCAAATTTCTTAATGGCTCCAAGCCTCAATCTTTCCATCTGTATAATGGGTCTGGTGACAAGCATACTTTGTGCTCCCAAGTGTGCTCCCACTCTCTATTATATATTATGAATTTCTTAAGTAGATTCCATCTAGCCTTTTTCCCTTCTTTTGTGGAGAAATAGTCTAGGCCTAGAGAATGGGACAAAACACTGAATATTAGATCATGCAACTAGTTAGAATCAGGGATGAAACCCTAAGGCAGGACGCATGGTTGACCCTGAGCCTTATGCTTGTTTTCTGGATGTCTTTTTTTTTTTTTAATCATCCCCTGTCCTGGGAAGGACAGCAAAGTCTGTCCATGATGGGCAGCCCAGGTATACGCCAAAGATCTGAGTGTCATGGCAAACTACATTCACTCACCAGACACTTCCCAAGAATGGCCACTGGGCTCAGGAACCATTTTCAGGGTTTGATTCAGAAACCGTGCCCAACATTTCTCCCCCCACTGCACCTCCTGCCTCCCGCACTTTCATTTATTTGAGGGCAGCGCGGCTCTCTGTGTGGGCAAGTCAACCGTTCTGTGGAACTCCTCCCTAGACCGTAGTAGCTCTGGGCTCTTCTCCACCAGGTGTCCTGGGAGAACCAGAACAGTCTTATTCAAAGGGGATCAGGGTCAAAAAAGAGAGTTCCTGTCAACCCACGGGAAGGGAAGGCCACAGACATCTCAGGAGGGCGCCGAAGGAATGCGGTGTAAGGTTGCTCAAGTCCTAGGCACCAAGGAATATTAGCAAGGATGCGTCCTCCGTGAGGGCACAGCCCCTTCCCAGAGTTATTAAACTTGAATGCATGGACTTATGTGCCAGAGGGAGAAGAAAACTTTTATGGGTTTAAAATGATGGGGTTTTTCACGCATGTGTCAGCACTAGCCATGCTAGGTCTTAAGAACTGAAGCCAAAACATTAACTAACACGGCTGATAAGCTGGTTGCATTTCTAGAGTAGGCGCAAGCCAGGAAAACAAGGATGTGTCTTTGAAAAGTTTCTTTCCAGGAGGTGGCAACTCCAAGTGGCCCGGGCTTCCAAAGAAGCTATTAGTTTATTCAAGGGTCCCCGTCTCTTCTCCGCCTTTGTCTAGAAGTTTGATGCGGTCAGGAAGAAGATCCCAGTGTCCATGGGCAAAGGTGCATCCAGGCCGGTCTGTCATAGGTCTGACTAGAGACCAGGGAATGGGCGAGGCCATCTCCCCAGGCACTTCCCAGAGGCCTCTGAAGAGGCAGGAGTCTTGGACTCCAAGGGAACAACCAAGAACTACGGAAAGAGGAGAGTCTCCCAAGCGAAGTTACAGCCAACATCTCCTGGGGGAATCTCAGCCTTGTTCACAGAGATGAGTTACCTGCCTGCCCCCTTCCACCACTTGAAATATATTCTTAGGATATTTTCATGAGCAACATGTTCGCTGCCAACCCTTTATACATCAGTTACAAAACAGAAACTCTTCCTTACTGCTCGGGAGAAGTGTAGAAGTGGGGGGAGAAAGAAAAAAAAAAAAAGTCTTGCCTGTAATTGAAGGCAGGTTGGGAGATGTTCATGCTTTGAAATTCTCCTTCTTGTGAAATGTTTATGAAACACTTTCCACAAACGAGTTATGCAACCAAGACAACAGCTTTGATCGTCTGCATCGCCAGTGATCTGTTCATTAGCGTTGGGCTGTTTCCCCCAGAGAGAACCATGTGAAACTGTCATGGGAGGGGCTAGGGAGGGGTACCCCAGCACCCCCTTGCCCCATCACATGACCCCAAAACAGATGGTTCATAAGGAGGTCTGCGGGGTTGTCTGGGCCAGGACACTACCCTTGCCATCACCCACAGTCTGTGCTGTCTCCTCTCCCTGGGACGTCTGACGCACTGTTTTTTAGAAAGAACACCAGGAGAGAGTCAGAGGATCATTCCCTTAAGGGACTTTTGCCAGTGTCTTGTTATGTAACTTTATACCCATCTCTGAAGCTCTCTGGGCCTCCATGAGATGGGAAGGTAAATACTCGTCCCTACACCCCCGCCCAGCTGGGAGGAAAAGCCAAGTAGGAATGTCTGAAGGCTTCCAGCTCCTTAGAGGGGGCTCTCTCCTCCCAGAAGGAGGCTACTGCTTTCTCAAGCAGGTGATGTCAGGGAGTTCACTGGGCTTAGAAAAGCTCATCACACGTGACGACTTTTTACCTCCCTGGTCAACAGCCCAAGACTCAGGGTAATACTCGTGCACCGCGCAGTGGGCGGAGAAAATCCCGAACTAACAAACCTCGTCTAATACTCGGACAGGATGGTCAGTGGCCGGGACAGGATGAGGTCCTCTGTGGCGGCCCATGTCCCGCCATGGGATTAGCCTGTCCCGAGCAGGGCCTGGAGAGAGATTTCATTGGCGTGAGAAGAACCACCAAAGGGACCCTGGAGACAGTCTTCCCGATTCCAGGCAGGCTGTCGGTTTGGTTGGGTTTTCACAAGTCAGGGGGAAATTGGATTTTCACCCAATTTGCCTCAGGTTCTCACATTAGAAGTCAATGGGATTCCAACAGAAGCCTCTCTATCTCACCATCCACATCCACAGCCAACACCCAGTTGCCTGGAAAGGCTCCAATCTTTTCCATTCGACAGCAGTGAAAGGGATTTTTTGATTTGGGAAGGGCTTTTGTTCCTTAATTTCGGAGTTTCTCAGCCCGTGGACACTTAGAGAATTGTCAGAGTGTGCTGAAGGCTGGAAGAGCCCTGAAAGTGCCTTTCCTCCCTTCCTCCCCGTCCGACAGCCACCTACCGGAACAGAGGTTTTAGAACTTGTCCTCGAAAAAGGAAATCTCCTTTAGTGTCTCTGGATTTGGTTTGCGTAGGACTCTTCTCTTTGGGGGTTACCGTCAGCAGCTCACACCCAAAGGCTAATGAAGTATGAAAAATGAAAGAAGAAAAATGTTGGTGAAACAGAAAGTCAGGAGAATGACACACGAGTTGGGGGGGTTGGGGTGGGGGGGATTGTCAGAACGCCCCAGATGAACGCCCAAAGGGAATTTCTGCTATCAGCCGCTTCGTTTTCAGAACTGGGAGGTCGGCCGTGCCCCTAGAAGAGTTTGGAGGGCAATTGATCCAGGAAGCAGATGAAAGGGTGCGTTTTCTTTTATGATGGTGCCGGTTTCTGAAATTAAGTGTTGCAGGAAGACCTGGCACTGATTCTAACAGATAGCACACAGGTTGGAGGCAAAGCACATGTTTTCAAGCTCTGTCATAGCTGCACCTTCTTATCTCCATTACGCATAACGAGTCTATAAAGGAACCCTGCCACTTGCCTTGGAGCTGGCACCATGCCAAGCCGCCCCAGGTGGTTCCACGGGCGTGGCTTTGGCTCCAATGCTCAGTGTTCTCCCTCTGTCCCCCTTCCTCCATCCCGCCTCACCTATCCTCTCCCCTCCTCCACCCCCCCTCCCCGCTGAGATGATGGATGTGTTGGGGGGTGGGAGAGGGCTCTAGAAGGGAGATGCAGGGAGGGGAGGCCGGCCCCCAAAGGCTTTGCTTCAGTAAAATCTCTTCGAGCCAACCTTAAGGGTGGCGGTGGTGGTGGTTGGTGGTGGTTTTAAATAAGTGGTCTTATCATCTATTCCTAGCTTTTTTAAACCTGCTAACAAATGTTTCCCTGGAATCTAGGATGTGAAAACTCTAATTTCTAGGGGAAGAACTAGGACACCAGAGCTTCTTAGATGGAGATGCCAAGCGTGGGTGGGAAGAGCTGAGGGGCACGGGGGGTAGGGAAGGGAGCTGTCTTGGAAATCCCTCTTGCGTGGCCATGCCTTCAGAGTTTTTCAGAAAGTCTCAACTCTCTGCCCCTCACTGTGCTACTTCCGGTTGCTCTCCCTTCCTCCTCTCTGCTTCCAAGGCTCCAGAACAGGTGAGAGAAGAGAGGAGGGATTTGGACAGACGGTCCCTGAAAGAAGCCCCCTCTTACCAAATCTGGTGTAACCCCGGCTTGTTGGTGCTGTGTAGGTGCGCTGTACCTAAGAACGCCACAGCAACCTGGGCCAGACAAGTCTGCCCAGTGCCCCGGGGAACTGGAACTTGTAATTCCGTCTTAGGACTGGAAGAGAGAAAGATCATCTAGAATCATAACAGATGGGAGAAAATGAGTCTCCTACAGGCTAAAAGATGGTTGGAGGTTACGCAGTGAGCTAGACTCCGGGTTAGGACTTGGAAACAGGATCTAGCTCCCTGCTCCATGTTCTCCTGACTGTATCCTGCTGGAGACTAGAGAGAGGTGGGTTCTCTTTGTGTCTTTTATTCGATTAACTCGCATAAGTTCCCACTGTGTGCAACGCACCGCATTTAGGACACTAGCTCTTTTCTTGGTCTCTGACGTCACTCAGTAGGCTCTTCCTAGCTCTCCAGCCAAAGGGAAATCTTCCTTTTGTGATCCAAAGACCATTTCTCTGCAGTGATGAAGCACAAATGTAGCTTCGCCTGAACCTTTAACTTGGGTTAAACTAAGACGGGAGAGATTCTAGGATGTCAGTGACATTCCCAGTGTAGACCAAGAAAGTAGTTTAAGCAGGACATCTGTGGCCAAGAATTTCCATCAGAGGGTCTCCCCAGTGTATTTTAAAAGATATGGTCTAGATCCTATGGTCTTTGTCATATTCTATGAATTCAGTCACTTTGCTCCCCCCTCCCCAGTGGACTTCCCAAAAAGCTGCCAGAGCGTAGTTGTTCTCTGGGTGGGAGGAAGGGTGGGCACAAATGGTGTGTCCTGCCCTGCCCTTGGACACCTGGGAAACCCACAGGTGGGTGCTTGGTGGTGCAGGGAGGCTAGAGAAGGTTTCGAAGCCATCGCAGGCCCTTCGGGCTACAACTGCAGTAGTGAGTGACTGTGAGGGAGATGAGTCCCCACCTGTAGGGAGACAGGCAAAGACTGTCACCAAAGCCACATGGGTGATGAGGGCGGGCTGCAGAAGCAGCTTAGCACACAGAAGATGGGTAACTGTGGAAAACAAGGGAAAGGGGATAGAGGGGAAACTGGCTCCCAGACTTTGGGATTTTGTGGACCAGAAAAATAAAACACAGTATGGGGAAGATTGATAAAGGGTCGCCATTTTTTTTTTATAAAGTGGGAAAATTTTATTTATTTTTATTCTTGTTTTTAAAGATTTATTTATTTGAAGGAGAGAGAGGGTGAGTGCAAGCAGGGGGAGGAGCAGAGGAGAGGGAGAAAGACAATCTCAAGCAGTGTCCACACTGAGTGTGGAGCCTGACACGGACACTTGATCCCACCACCCATGAGATCATGACGTGAATGGAAACCAAGAGTCAGACGCTCAACTGACTGAGCCCCCGCACACTCCGTGAGGTGGGGAATTTTTAAAATACTGTTTAGGGGGTGCCCGGCTGGCTCAGTCAGAGGAGCACACGACTCTTGATCTCGGAGTTGTGAGTTCGAGCCCCACATTGGGTCTAGAGATGATGAAAGAAAAAATAAAAAAAATAAACAAAAATAAAATCAAATCCCATTTAGATTCAGCATCATTTCACAAAGGAAATTCTAACATCTCCCCCCAGGGGGAAAAAAAAGAACATCAACTCAGAACTCAACAGAAATGTTTATAGTCATTGCAATATACTTATTTTTTCTCATCTCATGGAGGGAGAGGGTAAGCTGCCTTCTGCACTGGCACAGCCCGCTGAACGGTACTGGGGCGGATGGATCTATGAACCCCTCCCCACCTGCTTACAGACTGCTCCTCCAGAGTGCCACTCGCCTCTCTCTTAGCTGCTGAAGGGCACAGGCAGGCAGGACTATCAAGCTGCAACCCCATAGGCACCCAGCTAGCTTTTCACTCTCTGGGGTTGTCACTCATCACCTTGACCTTCTCCAAGCCTCCCTTTCTGCCTGCTGGGGGCGGGGTGGCGGAGGCCCAGAACTGATGCTCCCCTCCTGCCTCCACTTACAGATTAAAACTGAGGACCTCGGCGACTCCCTGCAGCAGACCCTCTCCCATCGGCCATGCCACCTGAGTCAAGGAGCCACGATGATGCCTGGAAACCAAATGTCCGGGGTAAATGCCAGCCCATGTCAGGGAGCCCAGATAGTCTCAGCGGGCCAGTGAGTTTAACTGAAGGCTTTTGCAACATGTCTCACCTCTAGACCTGGCTGTCGGTGAATCTAGATTGGTCTGCAAAACTGCCCTACAGGGAATGTGAAGAAGGGATGAAGGCCTGGGGTGGGGATGAGATGACAGGAGAACACTCTTAAAGGGGAAGCCTGGCTACCTCTACCTCCCTGGGACAAAAGGGAGCTGATCTTGCCGAAACAATGGACCTAGCAGCGATGGGGCTGGTGTCTGCTGGCCACATCAGGGGAGCCTGTGATGACAGCCACTGCTACAGACATAGAGTGGTTCTGTCTCCAGTGAGCCCACTCTCCTCCCTCAAGCTTTTGCAACAAAGCCAAACCAGAACAGAGTGCTGTTGGGGGAAGAAGGAGGCACCCTAAAACAGTAACGACAAATGTCTGAGAGGGCGGATGTCCCTGTGGCCAGCCCCCCTCTTGCTCTGGATTATCTGGGGAAGAAATACCACCCCTTTTCTAGAAAGATTTAAGATTAAAATAAGCACCCATTCCTCTCTTCTTCATCTTTGTGCACTGAGCCCTGGGGGTCTGGATGCCCCAAGCATTGGGATTGGTATCTCCACTGTGGGAGCTGGTGGGAAGAACTCGGGGATCATGGACTTTCTGTCTAGTCAGATTGGTCGTATTTAGACCTGATAACTTGCTTCTTCCTCCAGGAGAGGTTCAGTCCCAGGAAATGGCCAAGATATGACTTTCAGCATAGTCAAGTGACATGAGATTTAAAAATACAAAATTGGACAATTGGGATTACCTGTCATTTCTAGGGCGAAGCTCTGAGAGATGGGTAATCCTCAGCCCATGCCTCTGACATTTACAGTCTAGTTGGGAGGCGAGACTGACAGACACAAAAGTTAAATAACAAAGCAAAGTTTAACTATGATGGGCTGCAAGGCATTGCTTGGCCGGGCACGGGAGCTGTAACAATGCCAATGTTAATGGAATAGCTACTACGTGCCAGGCACTTGAGCTACGCAGAGGCATAAGGCAAGGTCACTGCCAACAAAGTCTGAGTCTGGAGACCCCATGGGACAGATGGGCAACAGGCAGAGGGAGCCAGCATCCCTGGCGTATAAATTCCGTGATGTTTGTGTGTCGTCCCCCCCCCACCCCCGCATCCCGCATGCAGGACATGACCTCCCTCCATCCGCTCCAGCAGCTCGTGCTCGTTCCTGGCCACCTACAGTCTGTATCCCAGTTCCTGCTATCTCAGACCCAATCTGGGCAGCAAGGTAAGAACCCTGGCTGGCGCCTCCCACATCGCAAGTCCAGCAACATGCCGTCACTGCTTGCTGGATGAGGGAGCCCAAGTGTGGGGCATGGGGTGGGTGGCTCACCCCTCTGACTTTAAGATCAGCTCGTCTACTTCAGCACCCGGGGAAGGGACGCCCACCATTGCCTCTCCAGGCAGAGGATCCTTCTCTGCTTTTCCCTCTCATCTCCCTCAATTTCCTGGTCAGTACGGACTGGGGTACAAGGTAGCCAGGAGCTGGGGGCACGGGCAGGGGAGGCGGTACGGGAAGGAGGAGTTCCTGGGGATCTGCGGAGCCCGCCTGTCCCGGTTCCTTGGAAATCCTTCATCTGTGAAAAGCTGGCTGTGACTGTCTGGGTAGAGCTGCAGCGCCACTCAGAGGCTATTGAGGGGGTTTTCAGGTGTTCTTTGGCGGGGAAATTACTACCAGAGAAGGTCTCCTTGACCAAGAGCAAACAGATTAGAATATTCATAATAACAGCTGGTATTTCTTGAGCATAATATGCCAGGAGCTCTGATGAGTGATTTTCCTGAAATTTTTCAAAATCACCTCGTGCAGTAGATAGCCATACTGTGTCTCTGGTGACATAATAAAGTTCCATAATAGTTTGTCTGAAACCTGTGTCTTGGCCATTGCCTTGTGCTGCCTCTCCCTGTCTCATCTCTACCAACTAGAACCTGAGGGATGGAGGAAGTAGGCGTTTTCCACCAGTGTACGAATCCCAGGTAGAGGTTTTGGAAATCCAGAATCCAACTCTGTCTTCCATCCCTAGCACTTGCCCGAATTACAGTCCCTATCCCTAGGCTCCACGGCATCTCAGAACATTTTTATAATGACGAATAAGAACATACTTGAACCTTCACATATCTATTTTAGCCAAGCAATGTCTATCATACTCCTAGAATAGGAAAGAGAAGGTAACAGTTAATTCCATTTGTCTTTAGAAGACAGTGATATCAAAATGGCCCAGACATAGACATATAACCAATGAGGGCAGAGTATGATGCAGGGGGAAAAAACAAACAAACAAACAAAACCCCCCAAAATTTGGAGTCAGAAAACTCATTGGTTAAATTTTTTTTTTTAATTTTAAAAATCACGTACTTGCTGTGTGTCCTTGGGAAAGTTAACCTAACCTCTCTGAATAAAAATAGAGTAAAATGAAACAAAATGGAATAATAGTAAAAGATAGAATAAGAGTAAAATTCTACCTCACAAGGTTATTGGGGGTTATTTGAAATAATGCATATGAAAAGGCTTTATGCATTTCAAAAGGCAATATACATGTTAGATTACTATTAGTATTCAAGCATTTGACTCCCAGTTCAGAGCTCCTTATAAGAGCTTTTTGTTTATTTTAATAAGGAAATATTAAGCCCTTGCTTTTACAGACTGGGGAGCATAAAGGTCAGCATCAGCAGGTCTGTACATCAGTGGCCCAGAGCAGTTTAGCGACGACAGAGACCTAAGGTTCAGGTTTGTGCTCAGTGATTGGGGTGACCTGCCCCATTGTCTGCTTTGGTCACTTGATGGCTCCATTTCCACCATGAGAGCAAGAGCTCCCAGCTGTGGTCCTTCCTAGCGGGAAACCACTGTCATGACCAGCAACCAGGCAGAGCCCTTCATGGACCATTTTCTCGGAGAGGGAAGGAGAGAGCGGTCCTCAGGCAGCACAAGGAGCAGGGAGAGGCCATACCACCAGAGAGACCTTCCAGAGGCTTGGCCCCTGGTCTTCCCGTCTGTCTGCCTTTCCTCCCAAGTATAAAACGTCCTCATTCTGCCAAGAGCCCCTGGCCAGCCTTCTGGCCACATCCACTCGGTCTGGCATCCTTGCAAACTTGCTCGGGCCTTTGTAGCCTCCTTCGCTCCAGCACCCTTTCCTCCCTTTCCTTCCCTGTCGGATTTCTTCAGCCCTGGTTATCAGATCCCAGAGCAGGTTGCCCTGAGCCTCCTCAACCCATGCACCAATCCAGGCTGGCGGGCAGGCAGAAGGACTGGTTTGGGGATCCTGTTTACATATTTACCCCGTGTCTCATTCATCTCCACCTGTGTGTGGCAATGCCAGGGCCGTGCTTGTGGGGGCCCTGTTCATGGGGCTTGGGGTGGGTTGAGGGACCTGATGAGGTCACAGGGGGTGGGGACAGTTATCTCGGTTCCAGAGCTGTGGAGCGCGTCTTTCGGATGGCCTGGATTTTATTTGTTTGTTCCTTTGTCCCTCCCCTTTCACCCAGGTCTGCAGCCAAATCTTCTCCCCTTTCCACAGCAACAAAGCTCTCTCCTCCTCCCGCAGACTGGGCCTGGACTGGCGTCCCAGGTAAACAACCACATTCTTCCTGTTTCCTCCAGGGATGCCTCGGCTCTTGACAGAGCAGTTCAGTGGTTTTCCCCCACCCCCTGGATGGGGGGCACTTACCCCTCTGGGAACAGGGACTAGCAAGGGATTATCCCTGTTCACACGCGGGGAATGCAAGCCACGGCCATGAGAAGTGACTGACCCCCTATCACCTGGGGAGCCAGAATTAAAGCCCAGAGATGTCCACTCCTGGGCTCTCCTGCTCCACAGTGCAGGCCCTCCACTCCGGCCCCGATCGGGCCCTGGCTTCACTCACTCCATTAGGACCAGGGGTCCGCCAACTTTCCAGGGCGGCCATGGGGACCGCCAGCCCTGCCACGGGTGCTCTCAAGCCCCAAGGAGGAGACCGGAGTCCCACAGGCCTGATGTCCCAAGACCACAAGGACACAGTCTCTCACCCCTGGGTCCCTCTCAAGACCCACTGCTCTAGACTGCCTCCTGCAGTGTGCATGTGTGCAGGTCGGGAGGTCTGCCATCTGCGAGAGGGGCAGTTTGCCGAGCTGCCCTGTTTCCACCCAGCGTCTGGTTGCCAGCTGGTTCCTCTGGCCAGACACAGCCTCGTGCCAGGTGTGTGGCTTGCTAAGAGCAGCGGGAGCCAGACGGGACCTGCCTCTCCTCCCCTCATCTGGGTGTCCCCGTGCAGTTAATAACCGGCACAGCTCGAGGGACAGACGTGCAGATTTGCGGGGAACAAACTGCAGAGCCCCAGGGTCCCTCCTCCATGCTAAGATCCCCCATGGATCACTAAGGGCCCTGGCTCTAGAGGGCTAGAGAGGCCAGGGAAGGCATCTGGAAGGGGAGAGGGTGCCATCTAGTGGCCGGTAGGAATGGGGACACCGGAGTCCTGAACTCTTCCACTCCCCGAGGACTCAGAATCTCATCATAGACTTAGGTCTGGAAGAGATCTTACACGGGCCTAAGATCCACTCTCACATCTTACGATATTAAGAAGCAAAGGAACTCTTCAGAAGGTTATTAAGATCGTCCCAGGGAGCAGTAATAAGGGACTTGTTCAGAGTCGTGGCAGTGAGAGTAGAGAGGAGGGGGGGGAACGGGGAGATGTTTGGGCAGTTGAAGGAATGCAATGTGGCATCTGATTGGATGTGAAAGGAGGGGAGAAGAAGCTCTAGCAAAGAACTCAGTGCTTTGGGATTAAAGAACAAATGAATCAAGGAAAAGGAAGTCTCAGGAGGGCTGACGCTTTTCCCTGCAAAACAGGATCAAATCCCTGAGGTTTCCGAATCATCCTTTTCTAAAAGATCCTTCACCAAGGAAAGGCGTCCTTCACTTCTCTCCCGTCCATTTCCCTGTCTCCCCTTAAGGATGCCCATCTGAGTGGTAAATCTGCATGTCCTGGAGGAGAGAAGGAGGAAAGTTAACCCCAGTCTAGGAAAAGAGTCAGCTGGGAAGGGGAGAGAAGAGGGCTGACGTGGGCCAAGTTGTCCACATGGGCAGTGCCCCGGGGACTGGACAGGATGCCTGGCCCCCTTGGTGTGTGTTTTGCTCCTTGTGAAGTGGTGGGTGTCACTCCTGAGCCCAAAAGGGCACAACATGGACTCTGGGTTTTAGGGTCCATTTCTCTATGAAAATAAACGGAAGGAAGACTGTCTCCTGACAACCATAAATGAGATCCAGGTATATTCAGATGGCACTGGAATACCTCTGGTTTAAAAACAAACAACTACAACAAAACACTCTCAGGAAGGAAAAGGATGGGTTAGAAAATATAATGGCAGTCACAGGAGTTTAAAATTCTATGGAAATTCTATTAATATAACAAGTCTCAGATGTCCTCTGTTATCTTCAGTCAACGCCTGTCGAACGCCTGTTACTTCCCTTTTTGGAAAAGAACAGTCAAGGCAAACAACCTTTCTCCCCCTGTCCCATTCTGAGATTTGTTTTTGGAATCTTTGTAAACAAACCTGCTAGCTCCTTTTATGGTGGAAAACTGAAAGAAGGAAGTTACCTGCTCAGAGTCAAACAATGAGTCATAGCCTAAAACCCAGAAAGGCCACCTCCCTGTCTTGCACTCCTACTGTTTCTACCCAGCTATTCTAGCTATTTGCTGTCCCTTCATAGAAACCCTCGGTTCCCCCTTCCACACGACTGACAAAATAGGTATCAAGTGTACCCAGGGGTCTGTTATCCTCTAAGCGGGTCTGTTAGTACACAATACCAGAAAACGCCATTTGATCGGTTGACTATTTGTGGATCTGTTCCGTATGTGTTCCCTCTTAGGCAATTGGGCGCCCGGGGTTGCCAGGATCTTCTTTAGAACCTCATCTGGAAGCGTCCCCACATCTCCCAGTGCCCAAGCATCTACCCAGCTCTGGAGGGTCTGACGAGCCCAGTGATCTGGAAGAGCTGGAGAAGTTTGCCAAGACCTTCAAGCAGAGGCGCATTAAGCTGGGCTTCACTCAGGTCTGGTTTGCAGGGAGCCAGAAGGAACTGGGTTGAGTGAATGGAGATGGGGCTTCCCGGGTGTACATTTCAGGAACAACCTGAGTTTCGGTGTATTGGGGGCAAGCCCGTCGTGTCCCTGTGCTCCCAGGGAATAGGGCACAGTTGTCACGGGTAAGGAAACTGAGGACACTGCTGGGGGACAGGGGAGGAATGAGAGCTGGGCAAGGCGTTAGGCACATGGCCATGACCCACTCGGAGTCTGGGGCAGGAAATGAACCAAATTCTCCCTCTGAGAGGGAAAATACCTGGAAAGGAGCCAAGAGCTGATGGGCGGGTGCTTGAAGGTTCTCCGTGTGCATGGTTGGTGCTAGGATGGTGGGACAACGAAGAGAAGAAGCCTGTGTCTCCAGCTCCTCCCTCTTGATCCCCGCATGCAGGGAGATGTGGGGCTGGCGATGGGAAAGCTGTACGGCAATGACTTCAGTCAGACCACCATCTCTCGATTTGAAGCCCTCAATCTGAGCTTTAAGAACATGTGCAAGCTCAAGCCGCTGCTGGAGAAGTGGTTGCATGACGCAGGTAGGTGGCAGGGACACAAGGATGGCTGGTACCCTAGATGGTTCTGCTGGGAAGGGGCCAGGGACCTGTCTGTGTCAGGGCTTGAGGCAGTCACTATGTAAGACCCCTTCTCCTCCTGAGTCTGGAACCATTTGAGAAATAAGACATGGGAGACAGGCAAGTAGAGATGGAAATGTCAGCTTCATTCCTTAGAAGGTCCTTTGGAGGACATGGCATTAGGTCATGAAAACTTGGCCCCATTCCTTTCTCCATCAGAGACCCACCCAGGCTAGACTTTAGGGGAGGTCTCCAGAGTAAACACACTTACCCACCTTGCTCTCTGGACCATGTCTTGGTTAGAAATACAGACACGTGGGTCCTCCAGGCTCTCGTTGGGGAGAAGGGGAGGCCATAGACACAACACAAGCCCTTTTTCTGGGTAGTCTTGAGTAGGACTTCAGAAAGTAGGGAGTTATGGTGAGCTAGACAAGTAGGGAAAGCTTCCAGCAGGAGGGAGGTTGGCTGGATTCAGTCCACAGGGTGGCCTGGGAGGCGTTCCTGGAGTCAAGGGCAAAGTATGTGGAACACTGGACAGATGGGTTTGGTGTCGGGGGGCAGTGTGGAATAGGGCTTCCGCATGGCACTATGGATACCGTGGGCCAGGGCATTCTTTGTTGTAGGAAGCTGTCCTCTGGACTCCACGGTATTTAGCAGTTATCTTTGGTCTCTACCCCCAGATGCCAGCAGCACCTGCCTCCCACTAAGATGTGCACAAATGTCTCCCGATACTGCCAAATGTCCACTGGGGGTTTGGGGGGTACAAAATTGCCCCGGTTGAGAACCAGTGGTGTAGGTCAAGAGAGAAGGTAGAGAGAGCCTGTGCCGGGCCAGGCTCTGGTCAGTAGATACACGTGGATGAGTGGTTACTGTAGAGAGGAAAGGGGGTAGAATAAGCAGCCAAAGGGGTTACCCCCTCAAGTCCCTCCATGTGGAACGGGGGAGGGACAAGGAAGCTGCCCCAGACAGGTTGTCCCTTAGGCAGCTTTTCTTGGGGCACTGAAGTGAGAGAGATCATCAGAGGGGCTGAGGATCCCTGGGAAGGGACCTTATCATTCATTTCTAGTGTGACCCCCTCCCTGATGCCTGAGTCCTTCGTGAGGGGTACCCTGGCCCATTGGTCCTCCCTCGGCTCCAACACTTAAACACTGAAAAGAAAGTGACTTCCACACCACATTCTGCCACCGAGTGCCACTGCTTTTAGCTGCAAACACCATTTCCCATTTCACTCAGTATTCACATCCAGGCATCCCTGGGAAAAAGACAGACTCTTGAGTGTTCCTTGTAGGATCTCTGCCTGCACACACTCACACCTACCCATGCCACCGATGGCCAAGTGTCCCTGAACCATGACCGCAAACACGGGAGGTGCTGGCGTGGGAGTCGTGGAGGACCTTTGCCCAGAGCTATGAGCAGAAGCAGGACGCTTGGCCTGTCCTGGTTCCCCTGCTGGGGGAGGGGGCGGGTCCTGAAAGAGCCACTGCACAGCTCACCGGGAAACGGGGTCGGACCTCAAGGCTGTGAACACAGAGCCTGACCCAGCCATTGCGTTCCCTTCTCTGAGCTTCCTTTGCCTTTCCGCCTCCCAACAGAAACCTCTCCATCAGACCCCTCGATGAACACCCCCAGCTCTTTCCCCTCCCTCAGTGAGGTGTTCGGTAGGAAAAGGAAGAAACGGACCAGCATCGAGACCAACATCCGCCTGACTCTGGAGAAGAGATTTCAAGATGTGAGCAGCTCCTCCGGGTGGGAGCGGGCGGGCTGATGTACACGGTTGGATGAACGGACACACTCAGGCCCCTGGGCACACGCCTGCTCTGGGAAAGGGTCGGAAAACAAGCACGCACACCCTCTGCTGCCCCCTATGTGTGCCGATGAAGGGGACTGTCAGCAACTTCTTCCCCCACGGACCCCTCTTGCCCTGACTTTTTTTGGGACCTAATGTCCCTCTCACTGGGAGCCTTAAGGGATGACATCTGGGGTTCCCCAAAGAGGGTGGATCTCTGGATCCAGCTGTGGCAAAGCCAGACCACTGTATATAAATTTTTTCTTTTTTCTTTAAGTATAGTTGACGTATAGTTGACTTACTATATTATGTTTCAGGTGTGCGACAGGGATTCCACAGTTTTATACCTTACAAAGTGCTCATCATGATAAGTATAGTTACCCTCTGGAATGCTTTACTTTCTATGCATTGATTTATATATTTTTTAAATTACATATGTAGTAAATGCTCATTGTGAACAATTAGGAAAACCCAGGGAAGTAGAAAGAAAAAAACCTGCCATTAAATGGCATCTACATGTCTTTCCTTCTCTTTCTTTCCTTCACGTGTGTGTAAATGCTTGTGATCATGTTATACGTACGTTCGTTTGAACGTGTAGCAGAAGCATATTCCTAAGCCAGTATGTGGCAGCTGATAACACCAGCTGCATGCCCCGTGGGAGCTGGGGAAGGGAAGAGGGGAAAACAGGTGCGTCAAAACAGCTTCTAATCGGGATCCCTCAGGTACCAGCTTCCAGAGCCTCGGTTCACACCACACAGGGCCCTAGAGGATGTGCCGTTGGCCTCATTTAACGTTGTGTGCCCGGGGCCTCCAAGACTGCTGCCCACTCCAGCAGATCCGCCAGGACATCTGGCTCAAGGATTTGATGGCCGCTTCCTGCTGGCAGGATGACAAGAGCAGGCTTTTCCTGCTGATTAGGTTTCTTGAGTAAGGGAGGGGGCTAGAGGAAGGAAAGAAAGGGGCTGAGATCAAAGATTGGGTGGAAGGAGAGGTTGGAACAAGAGAGTGTTTAATATATATAATATATAATTATTATATTTATAGATGATATATACATTATTATATTAATAAATGATATTTAATGTATAATATGATATTATATATATATATATATATTATCCCCACAGTCTCGATGGATCCACATGCTTTGTCTCTATTTTTTCCTATTTTGAGGTAGGACAGGAAGTCGTAACACAAGAAAGGGATATCAGGGCATGGGGGGAACATGGGTTTCGGAATTCTGCCTGCCCTGCACAACTCAGCAGCAGACTCCTCTTTTCAAAACTTCTGAAGGCAGAAGTGACAGAAGGGGAGCACATTGATGGATCCTCTGTTCTGTGGCAGGCCCCACGCTGGACAGTTGACACACCTTTTCTCGTTTTATCCTCACAGCGATCCTTACAGTGGTTATTATTCTCACTTCATAGGTGTAAGACTGAGGCTCAGAGAGGTTAAGGCAGTTTTCTAAGGATGCACAGTAACTGATAAAACCAGTATTCCATCCCAGGTCTGATTCCATCCGATCCATTTCTTGTCCTATCTTGTTTCCTTGGAACATATTTCTTGTTCTATCTTGTTTCCTTGGAACATCTGGCCCCCATCCCGGATTCTTGACCCTCTTCCCTTTTCCTCCTGACCACATTCTATCCCTTTGGTGTCTGTAGAACCCCAAACCCAGCTCAGAGGAGATCTCCATGATTGCAGAGCAGCTGTCCATGGAGAAGGAGGTGGTCAGGGTCTGGTTCTGCAACCGACGTCAGAAGGAGAAGAGGATCAACTGCCCTGTGACCACACCCATCAAGTCACCCATCTACAACTCCCGCCTGGTGAGTGCTGGGAACCAAGCTGCCACCAGGCACTGGGGGAAGGGACAGGAATGGTGGAGGACACCATCCTGGGGAAGATGGCAGTCAGGAGTTGCAAGCGGCATGCCATAAATAAATAAATAAGCAGAAAGATGCTGCCTATAAAATCTACACCATATAAAGGCGAATAAAGAAGGGTAAGGGGATTGAAAGTAACTGTGGAGAGATGCCTTTTTAACACAGAGGTCAGAGAGGACCTCCCTGGTCAGGTGACATTTGAGTGGAGCCCAAAGTGTTGAAAAGGAACGAACTATCTAGAACAAAGGGTGTTCCAGGCAGAGGGACCAGCAAGTAAAAAGACCTGACATGTTTGAGGAAGAGAAGGAAGCCAGTGAGGCTGGGGCAGGGTGAGGAAGGAGGAGAGAACGGGAGGGAAAGTCAGGGGAGTAACACAGAGCAGACCACCCAAAGTTCATGGAGGTCACTGAAAGGACCTTGGCTTTGAGTTTGGATGAAGTAAGCCACTGGAGAGCTGTGAGTGGAGAAGTCTGAGCTGGCTGAGTTGGGCTGCTGTGTGGAGAATAATCTAGAAGCAGGGCACAGGCGAGGAGAACACAATAGCCAGGCTGTGCACAGAGGTAGTTTAGGCTAAGACGGTAGCAACAGTGGAGATGAGAAGTGGTTGGATTCCGAATACACTTCAGCCATGGAGCCAGCAAGATGTGCTGACAGCTCTGATACAGAGCACAAGAGAGGAGCCCAAAGTGGTTTCAAGGGTTTTGGCCTGAGCAACTGGTCGGAGGTGTTGCCATTTTTTTTTTTTTAAGGTGATAAAGAATATCAGAAGTACAAGTATAAGGGAAAAGACTAAGAATTTGGAACTGGTCAGCTTAAGCTAGACACTCATCTAAGCATCCAAGAGAAATGAAATGCCAAGTAGACAGTAGTATCATTGATTCTGGAGGTTGGGGAGAGGTTAGGGCTGGGAATAATCTGCAATTTAGGGAGACCTGGAAGTAGGAAATATCTTCTCCATCCAGGGAGAGGTGGTGCCTGGAGGGTAGAGGTGGGAAGGTTCTTCTTCATCCTTGCAGATGATAGGGTTGTAAGGTTAAGGGAATTGAGGACAATGGCATTGCCCTCAAATCGTCCAGGACTCAAAGATGGGAGAAATTCAGCCTTGTCTGGGGTGTCTCATACAAATGACACCATTGTTCATTCTTTCACCAAACGTTCCTTGACCATTTACCATATATTGATCTTCATGTAGAGTGCTGAGGGGACACGAATCTGTCCCCTGTCCTGGAGGATCTCACCGCCTAGCAGAGGAGACAGACAAATAAACAAATGATAAACCACATGATAATTTCTCGAGGAGAACTTAGGAATTGCAGGGAACAAAGCCTTGCAAGGTGGTGGTTAGAGAAGGCTTCCCCAAGGAGATAATTAATACCTGAGCTGAGTCTAAAAGGACAAGGAGTGAAGAGGCAAATAAGTGTGGGGTGGAGTTCTCATGGGGGAAAGTATGGGAACCGTAGGATGGCGCAGAGAGAATGAATATATGACACGTTCCTGGAACTGTAGGTAACCACCTGTCCTGTGAGGGATGTTGAAAGATGAGGCTGGACAGACAAGCAAGGCCAGACTGAGGCGACTATGAGCAATGCTAAGGACCGTGAAGCCTTAGAGGAGTCTGAAGGATTTTGAGCAGGCCATTGGCACCATCAGATGTGCCTGCAGCGTAAAAGGTGATTTGAGAGACACAAGGCTGGTTGTAGGGAAACCAGCAAGGATATGTCTGCAATTATCCAGGAGAGATGTATTGAGGGCTGAAACAAAGCTAGTGGGTAAGAATGAGGGGCTGGGAGAGACTCAAGAGATAATTAGAAGGTAGACTTATTAGGTCTTGGGTAATGAATGGGAGATTGGGTGGGGGACAGGGAGAATGATGAAGGAAAGGGAGTACTCTGAGCTGACTCTTGGCATTCGGGTTGGGCTGATGGGGTAGGAGTTATGCCATTGATGTGACAAGCAAACACAAGGGGATGAGCTGATTTGGGAGTAGGAGGAAGTGATGATTCCTGTTCTTTATATCCTTATAAGGTACAGTGAAGCCTGTGGAACACCCAAGTGGGAATGTCCTTGGGTACCTGGTATTATGGGTCTGAAGTTCAGGAGAGAAGGTCAAGATGGAGACATGGATCGGGGAGTCATAAGCATAAGGTGGTGGTTGAAATCTTGGGGGAGGAGGAGCTCAGTTAATGGAGTTTGCACAGAGGAGCCAAGAGAAAAGTCTAGATCTTAACCTTAGGGATCACCAGCATCTAAGGGACAGGTAAAGGAGGATGATCAAGGGAAGACACTAAGAAGGAGTCTCCAGAAGAGGCAAGACATGGCGGTGAAGATGTGAAGAGGCAGTGAAGGTCTCTAGGAGGGCTCTGGGAGCTCAGAAGAACACGGATCAAAACCATTCCCATCAGAATGGGGTCTGGGAGGGCTGCCCCCTTAATCTGTTTGCAGAACAAATTAGAAGTTAGTGAGAACAGCACCCCAGGCTGGAGGAACCATCTGTGAGAAGGCACGGAATTATAAAACAACATGCTGCATTTGGAGAATCACAAGCATCTCCATCTGGCTGAAGTGAAGGCTTGGGGACTAAGAGGGGTTGATGAGGGCTGGCTCACGATGGGCCACAGATACTAAATTACCCTGCAAGCTCTAGGGAACCACTGAAAATCTGAAGTTGGAGGCAACATGATATTCATTCACGGTTCCTTTCTTAAATATTTATTGCTTACCCACCAAATGTTTGGCACTGGGACACGGTGGTACACAGGATGCCTGAGATCTCCCTGCTGGCAGTCTGGCAGGGAAAGCAGACATTGAACAAAGGCTCTCTGGGACGAGCTCTCCAGAGGAGATGCAGGATTTAGAGGCTCTAACCTAGGCCAGGGTGTCAGGGGCTTTGCCAAGGAATGATGCTCAAACTAATGGCAGAAGCATAAGTAGACAGTCATGGGGTTGGGGCTGCACAGGGAGGAGAGAGTCAGGGAAGAACATTCCAGGCAGAGGAAAGAGTGTCTATGAAGGCCCTGAGGCTGGGCAGGGTGGAAAGAGGAAGCGCAGCAGGCTGGAATGGGCTGGAACCCAGGGAGGGGGAATGAGGAGGCCGGAGTGCTGGGCAGGGTGGGGGTGAGGTTATGTCAGGCGCATTTAGGAAATGGAACCATGGCGGAGGAGCATTGAAATCTTTAAACACGGGGCTAGGGGAGGTAGGTTCTCGTTTTGGTTCAACACCAACCCAGGACATCCACACGGAGAAAAGCAGAGGGAAGCACAGAGGAGGTGGGCAGAAGCCTGATTCCTTCTCATCATTCAGGCAACACATATTGACTGAGCACCTGCAAAGTTCTAGGCACGGTAGCAGACATGGTAGTAGAACGCCACAGGCGCATCATGCTGCCCCTGGGAAAGCCAGCAGCCTAGTTCCGGAGAAAGATGTTAAATAAGTAATGACTGTTCATGCTCGTGATGTTATGAAGGAAGCAGAGAGACAAAGTGTTCTGACTCTGCTTCTCCTCGGGTCTCCTGGGGACAGCCTCCTTGGGACCAGGACATAGTTTCTTCTGCTCTGATATGAAATGATCTCCAGGATATACAGTTAAGCCAAAAAAAAAAAAAAAAAGTGAAATGGTACCAACCACTGTGGGCAGAATGCTACCATTTATATAAACAATTAAAAAGGGGGAGCCATTTTTACCAAGATATATATATCTGCTTACATATGCGTAGCCTGCCTCCAGAAGGAAACAGAAGAAGCTGGTCACAGTGACTAAATACATTATTTATTTTAAAACAACAACAAATGTCACGGGTGTGCCAGTAGGGAGGGGAGGAGGAGGAAGAGAGGGAGAGAGATGGTTGATAACATCTCTTACCACGGGGCCCCACACCTGTCCCCACCCTTCGTGGGCCCCCTGCCTACTGAGGAGGCTTCTTGTAAACGGGCAGGTAAGTGAAGACAGGAGAACTGTAGCTGATTAGTTGGGAAATGAGTACATGCTTCATCCTGTTGGGAAGGGATGATCCAAACCAGGGAGGGGAGGAATCCCAGCTCCCCCAAGCAGAACTTCCTTCCAGCGTCCTTTAAAAACATCGATCGGACCTTCTCCTATCGGCCTGAGAAGAATGAAGGGGAGGCAAGGTATGCCGACTCCAGCTCCAATGAAGAAGAGGACAGTGTCCAGAGACAGTGGATGGCTTCCTTCAGGGAGGAAGGGAACGAGCATTTAACAAACCTGGCACTCTTTGCCAGGCGTTGAATTGGAAGCTTTATGGACGTTATCTTATCAAATCTTAATTAAAAGGAAATATAAGGGAGGTATTACCTCTGTTTCGTGGATGAGAAAACCAGATCTCAGTGGGGTTAGGTCACTTGCCCAAAGTCACATGGAGCATTATGGTGAAATCAGGGTCTCACCCCTCGATCTGTTGGGCCCCCAAGTCCATTCTTTCTATTACATCTTGTTCTAGGTTGTGCTAAGGTAGTAATCTGAAGGGTTTAAACTGAATCCTCTTAAGTCCCTTCCCAATCTCAAAGTTGATGATGCTGTGAGGTCTCCAGGGCCAAATGAAAAGTTCCAGGATCCAAAGTTCAGACCTCCCCCTCCAGTTTTTTTCTGGGGAGTGGAGGGTCCTCTCCTGTATCTGGGAAGCCTGCAACAGGGTTGTCAGAGCTGGGCTCTGCTGCCCTGAGCAAAGGGATCTTTTATTTTTTTAAAAAAAAAAAAGGACCTGGGACTGGCGAACATCTAGCCAAATGGTAGTGTCTGCCCCAGCAGGAGTCCGGAGGTGGCGCCTCTTGTCACCCAGCACTCAGCACCGCAGCCTCGCCCGGCCATGCTGAAGAGCCTTGCCAGGGGCCACAGCAGGGAGGACAGGGCCTGGTGTCAGCAGCAGGCCCCTGCCGGAGCAGGCCGGAGCTGGAGCTGATGCTGCCCATGGTCCAGAGGCCTTCTTATGGAAGCCGGGATGGAGCGTAGGTTTGAAACAAGGCAGTCATCAAGAAAGCTGAGCCCTGCTGTCTGCACTCTGGGGGCCCCAGCACCCCGGGAGAAGCACTCAAGTTCGGAGAAGAGAGCAGACACAGACATTTAAAAGCTTCTGTTGCCTTTCAGGTCTCTCCCTCTGGATCTCTGGGTCCCCTCTCTGTCCCTCCCGTCCACAGCACCATGACTGGAACAGGTGAGCTTTGCCATGGGGTTTCTGAATAGCTCCAGAAGCCCTTTCAACAGGGGGACAGTAGAGGTGAACAGTAATTGCTTAGGTCAGCATTCCTTAAATGTCTTTCGAAGGCTATGAAAATCTGTGCTAAAAAAGAAGGGTTCCACCATCGAGTAAGTTTGGGAAATGCTGAAGAAGCCAAGTTGAAAGCGTCTGCTTTCTGTCTCATTTGCCACACTTCTCCGCACCAGAGTGCGCTTAACAGTCCTGAAGGAGCTGTTCCTGAAGTTCCTGAAGGAAGGCAGGGTCTTCCGAGCCAGTTTCCTATAGAACTCTACTTTTCAAAAAGTACGTAGAGCCTTTCAAAGAACGAGGAGGGTGACCATCTGTCTGGATGTGCCCAGGACAGTCCCAGTGTCTGCCTCTTGTCCTGACCTAATGATCGAGAGCCCAGCTTCCCACTCCTCAGAGTCTCTTGGCTTGCCTGGATGGTAAGCTATCCGTCACCTTACTCACAGAACGCTCTTTGGGAAATCCAAAAACGAGAATCCAAATCTGCCATTTCCAGAAGACAAAAATGTGTTTTGGGGAGGTGAACCAAGGCGCCACGGGCCAGGGTTAGTGAATGGCCAGGAACGGAGACTTGGGGCTCCTCTCTCCTGGTTGTGCTCTTTCTAGAAGACTATGTATATTTTTTGTGGAAATGGGCACACCGGAGAGGCTTTCCCTCCTCTGTTCACTGATCTCTGTCCTCCTCCCCTCCTTTCCGAGAGCTCCTGTTCTCGGCCCCTCCCATCTCTTGGTCTGGGGCTACGTATGCCCAGCCCAGGGTGTGTCCTGGAGTAGGATGATTTTGGCATCTGTCCTTTTGCATTTGGCAAGTCTTGGACCTGCAGAACCAGCCACACCGTTCTCCAGGGCCCGTACTGGGAAGAACATTTATGATGAGAGCCCTCTGGGGCCGGGTGTTGAAGCTAAAGTCCCCGGAGTGGGCAGATGGGTGGGACACAGGGAGGAGTGGGAGTTCTCTGGGGAGACATGTCTGAGGGCCATGTCAGGAGGTCCCAGGACCCAGCAGCATTATTTCCCCCTTGTTTTTGCCTCTGTTCATCCTCAGTAACGTCATCCTGTTCCCCTGGGAACAACAGCAGGCCTTCGTCTCCTGGCTCGGGACTCCACGCCAACAGCCCCACTGCATCTCAAAATAACTCCAAAGCGGCAGTGAGCTCCTCCAGTTTTAACTCTTCGGGGTAAGGTGGAGGAGAGAGTACCGTGACATTCTAGCAGGGTCAAGGGACATGTGAGATGTCGGGTCCATACCTCTGAGAAGAAAGCTTGTCACAGGACTGGAAAGGAGAGTGGGGAGACAGGGGTGGGTGGGTGCGGGGGCGTGTGGAGAGCCAGGCTGGACCATATCCCTAGGGAGTGGGCTTTAAAGAGAAGCTTCAGCCAGTGAGCAGTCCTGGCAAGAAGCTGATGTCAACAAAGCCAAAATTTCCATTCTCACTGGGAGGGTGGAAATTTCCAAACACTCCTATTAGAAAGGACCAGGTCCTGCAGTGGGCTTGGGAGCGCTCCACTTCCTGCCAGGAACCCTGTTCTCGGGGTGTTCTGACGTGAGCCGGAGCTGCCCGTGTGGCTGACAGAAGGAGAGAGGAAGTTTTGCTGCTCCCCCATCTTGAGCTCCTGCCTGTGAGACAGTGAGGGCGGCGGCCTCGGGAGGCCCAAGAGTCTGCTCTAAAAGCTATTCTCAGAGCAGGTGCCTTGAGGGAGTCTTCCCTGACTCAGAACAAAGCAGAGGTTTGAAAGTTAGACGGTTACCTTGTGGGAAGAGATGAATCCACTTGACCAAAACCAGGCCATTCAGCAGAGGCAGCCAGCTCTCACCGGCCCAGAGGTACACGGCGCAAAATATTGGGACTCCTCAACCACTCCCACCAAAAAAGAAGGAAAAAAACCCATATAATGTATGTTTTTTAAAAATGTTTTGAGATAGAATTCACACACCATAAAAATTACCATCTGAAACGTGCGATGCCTGGATTTTAGTGTCTTCACAATTTTGCATAACCATCACCATAACCCAATTCCAGAATGTTTTCATGACCCCCAGAAAGAAACCCCACACCCCTGTTAGGAGTTCGCTGCCCATTCGCCTCTTCCCTCAAACCATTAGCAGCTTTATGGTTGACTTGCTTTTCCTTCCTTCCAGATCTTGGTACCGATGGAATCATCCCACCTACCTCCACTGAGACCAAAAAGTTTCTGGGAATCCACCTGGCCCTGTATGCCCCCCTGGAAGGAAGGGAATCATGGCCTCTCTGAATGGACAGATTACTGTCAGAAGAGTGGAAGAGAATCCCCACTGCCATCCCGAGCTCTTGGTTCTTCAGGTGTGAGGGCCTCCAGAGATCCAAACTGTGACTAAACCATGTGCTGGCTCCCAGTGCTCTTGAAACACATCCCCCCTCTCCCCGAGGTGTTCCCCGTTTTCACCTTCTTTCCCCGTGCTCCAACCCTGTAGCTCTAAACACTTCCCATGGCTTCCCTGTGGCAGTCGTCTTTCCGAGAAAGGACACCTTGCTGTTATTTTCCAACTCATCCGTGGGCTTCTGGGGACAGCGGTTTGACTGGTGTGCCAAACAACCAGAGGGAGAGATTATGGCTTGACTCCGAACTTGGCCACAATCGCTGAACCGATCTGTAAATTCTGTGAAAAGATTGGAATCTGATGTCTCCACCAAATCCTGGATGCTTTCTGTTGAGCAAACCTTTCCGACCGAATCTTCATTTCACCCCGTGTTTTCTGTAGCCCCGACCCCTTTTCTGGAACCGAATCCACTCATGATGGCCTTCTCCGGAGCCACCCTCAGTCCCCTGGGCGCATTTCTCTGCCCACAGGTGCTCTTATGTGTGCTACACCTGCTCCAGAGCTCAGGAGTGTTATTCCTTCTCTCCTTCCTTGTCCTTACCTGGTCCTCTCTCCCTTCCCCCGGCTGCAGGAGGAGGAACACAAAAGCAAACATGTACCGATTATGTTGGCAGATTCCCTGTATATAGCCCCTTCCTGGGTTTGCAGCTACCTTCTCTCCTTCACGTGGAATTTTCCAGCAAAATGTTTAACTCAGGTGTGAATTTTGAAGATATCTCTGTAATATTTTATCTCCTTTTTAAAAAAAAGAGAAAGAAAGCAAAAAAAAAAAATGCCAAAGTGTGAAATACTGTGCTAGCTTCCACAAGAAGAGTTCCCCCATGGGCTGGGAATGTTTGTTGACTTCTTGGGAACATTATCTCTAGTCTCCTTCTTTGTGGGCCAGTGTGTAGAGAAGCAACATGAAGCCGTTCCAGTAATGGTAACCTTTTTTTTAGGAAAAAAAGAAAAGAAAAGAAAAGAAAAAAGACTGTATATCCAAGAAAATGTTGAGATTTTAAGGAATCTCTCTGTTCCTAAATAAATTTGTATAGTTATGATATAAATGATTCCACTATTGATAAGAAAAGGTTTAGATCATTGTTCTGTGTCTTTTGTTGAGGGGAGGGATAGGAGTGCATATAGTGCATATAGATGGGGAGAGCTCCTGGCTGGCTCAGTCAGTAGAGCATGCAACTCTTGATCTCAGGGTTGCCAGTTCGAGCCCCACCCTGGGTGCAGAGATTACTTAAAAAAGTGGGAAGGGGGAAAATGTTTCAGGTTGGTGTATTAAGTCTGTTACTCCCCGAACTGATATGCTAAAGATGACATACATACATTAATATAGGGCTTCGAAGAGTTCAGAGTTCTTACTCTTTTTGACAGAATTATCTTGAGGGCAGAGTAGCAGGAAACTGGTTGAAAGGGGGAAGATTTTTAAGTGGGAGGATGTTAAATGTTTAAGGCCAAGTCATTCAGACTTTAGAGCTGGAGGCAGAAGCTGAAAAGCTCATATTGCAGATATCCTGAAGGTCAATTATTAAATATTCACAATGGGAAGCAACAGGTATGTAAAGGAAAGCATAATCCAATAATCAAATATATTTGGCTTTTGAATGCACTGTGACTTTTGCTGAGGGGCTGAGGGACAAGGAAGCTCTCCCGGTGGTTTTTCTTAGGTTAATAAAAATTTAAATAGCTACCATTCCTGAAGGAAACACTGACCTGTGGGAAAGGGAGGCCCTTCAAAAATGTCATGGCTCATGGGGAAACACTGAAATTGGGATGAAACATTGGTTGTGAACAATATCTAAGTGCAAAATCTCTATGTAAATAATTAAGACTTAACTGTTTCCGGTGTTTGGGTCTTATAATCAGACGAATATTTCATGTCACGAAGCTGGAGAAGAAAGCCTACTTGTAGTGGTTGCTGTCTCGAGAAAAGATCCAGTTGGAAGGGACTAGGTATGCGGCAAAGAGACAACAAGAGGAGCATTTGGGACTCATTTAAATCTATAAAGGGACAGCTCTATGCCCCAGGATCCCATGGGTAGTTACGCTGTCCATAATGCTGGTTTTCTCTCTCTCTCTTTCTTTCTTTCTTTCTTTCTTCATCGCTGGATGGGTACAAACCACGTGCCGATTTTCATTCATTTCATCTTTTAAAAAAGTTTATTTTTTTAGAGCAGTTTTAGATCTACACCAAAATTGAGAGGAAGGTACGGCGATTTCCCATACATCCCTGCCCCTTCACGTACATAGCCTTCCCCATCATCGATATCACTCACCAGAAAGTACTTTTTTTTTTTTTAAAACCAAGGAAGAATCTACATTGACATACAGTGATCATTCAAAGCTCACAGTTCATCTTAGAGCTCACTCCTGGCGTTGCATGTACTGCAGGTTTGGACAAAAACATAATGACCTATACCCATCCTTGTAATACACAGGGTATTTTCACTGCCCTAATCCTCTGTGCTCTACCTGCTCGCTTCTCTCCCCCCTATAGCCTGCAACCATGGATCTCTTTACTGTCTCTAATAGCTTTGCATTTTCCAGAATGTCCTATAGTTGGAATCATAGTACATAACCTTTCCAGATTGGCTTCTTTCACTTAGCAATGTGCATTGAAAATTTCTCCATGTCTTCATGGCTTCATAGCTCATTTCTTTTTAGCACTGAAAAAATAATATTCTATCGTCTGGATACACCACAGTGTATGTATCCATTCCTCTACTGAAGGACATCTTCGTTGCTTCCAAGTTTGGGCAATTATGACGAAAGCTGCCATAAACATCTCTGTGTGGGGTTTTGATGTGGACAGAAGTTTTTAATTCCTTTGGGTAAATACCGAGGACCGTGATTGCCGGATCATATGGTAAGAGTATATTTTGTCTTGTAAGAAGCTTCCAAACTGTCTTCCAACAGAATGTGGCTGCACCATTTTGCACCCCCACCAAACAGTGTATGGAGTTCCCCTTGCTCCACATCTTTGCCAGCAGCTGGTGTCGCCAAGGGTTCTGGATCTTGGTCATTCTAATAGGTGTGTAGTAGTAGCCCAGCTGTTTTCATCTGCATTTTCCTGATGACATGATGTGGAACATCTTTTCATGTGCTTCTTTGCCATCCGTATGTCTTCTTTGCTGAGGTGTCTTTTCAGGTCACTGGCCCATGTTTTAATCAGGTTATTTTCCTGTGTTAAGAAAATGTTAAGAGTACTCTATTTTGGATAAGAGTCCATTATCAGATGTGTCTTTTGCAAATATTTTCTTCCAGTCCATGGCTTGCCCTCTAATTCTCTTGAATTTATCTTTTGCAAAGCAGACGTTTTTAATTTTAATGAAGTCCAGCTTACCCACTATTTTTGTCACAGGTTGTGTCTTTGTTGTTGTTTCTAAAAAGGCATCACCATACCCAGGATCATCTAGGTGTTCTCTTCCTGAAATGTTACAGTCTTGCATTTTACATTCAGGTCTATGATCCATTTGGAGTTCATCTTTGTGAAGGGTGTAAGGTCCGTGTCTCGATGTGCTTTGTTTTTTGGTTTTTGGGGGGGCGGTGTTGCATGTGGATGTTTGGTTGTTCCAGCAGCATGTGTGGAAGACAGCTTCTTCTCTCCATTGTATTTCCTTAGCTCCTTTGTCAAAGATCAGTTGAGTCTGTGTATGAGGGTTGATTTCTGGGCTATTCGGCCATGGTTTCTATGAAAGAAGTGCAGAATCGTAACCTCACTGCTCAGCCTCCAGTAGCTGCCATTATCCACTGTCTTGGACAACTGTTTAACAGAGTCAAACCTGGGAGCGGGCCCTGATTTACTTTTCACATAAGCATGATTCTATAAAATTCCAGCGAAGTTTAACCAAAGCTTGGTTAGCTTCCTCAGCAGCTAATTAGGCACAAGAGAATCCTTGGGCAAAATCCAGTCACTTTCCAGGCAAAAAGAAAAAGAAGAATTGCTCCGCTACTTTTCAAAATTTGCATACTTCAATTTTTAGTTGACTCAAGACTGGTGGGCCCAGCTGTGGGTTCCCAACACTAAGGAATTTTGGTGAAACTCAAGAGAATGATCTTAGCTCCAGGACTCAAGTTAAGAATCCTGCTCTGAGTCCCTGGGTTTCAGGCTCAGTGCCCCTCCTCCCCGTGCACTCTGCATGCACCTGCTATCCTTATGTACTGTGTTTGCTGATTCCCCTGCTTCACCTTCTAGACTGTGGGAAGCTCCTTAAAGTTGAGGTTCTTTTTCTCTTTATCTCCATGATTAACACTGTGCCTAGTACTGGGGAACCTGGGTGGCTCAGTTAGTTAAGTGTCTGCCTTTGACTCAGGTCATGTTCTCAGGGTCTTGGGATCCAGCCCTGTGTCAGGCTCCCAGTTCCGTGGGGAGTCTTCTTCTCCCTCTTCCTCTGTCCCTCTGCCTGTTTGTGCCAATTAATAAATAAAATCTTAAAAAAAAAAAAGCCCCAGTGCTGTGCCTAGTACATAATAGGCAATTAGGATTTTTGACAATTAAATTCTCTCTTTTTTTTTTAACCTTTGAATGACTTTTAGTGCCCTTCGCCGAGGCTAGGAGCTGTGAATACCTAATAATACAGTACACATCTATAGGGGATTCTAGTCAAGGGCAGGCAGCATATCTTGGTGGTTGAGAGCATGCGCTCCAGAGCCATATTGCCTGGGTTCATACTCCAATCTGCCTCCTACTAATCATGTCACCTTGAGCAAGTTCCTTGACTGCTCTGTGCCTTAGTTTCTCACCTATAAAATGGGGATAGCCATAGTAACCTTCTCATAGACCTGTGAGAATTAAATGTTAATAATGTATATAAAGTGCTTGGAACAATGCCTGGTACAATAAGTGTTGACTGTTATTATTGTGATTATGATCACAATTATTGTCATTATTATTCCAATAAATTGGTGGAGAGTTTCCTGTTCCCTGCTCTCCCTTATAGCCCAGAACTTCTTGGGGGGGGGGTTGCCACTGTTGAGAAATATCTGATTTGGTAGAACAAGGGTTATGGCCAAACATATATAAATTAGTAAATTTAATCCAAGGTAATGAAGCTTGCATGAGGATAGAATAAAGGCTCAATAAAGGCTCCAACAGAAGAACTGGCATTTATCCCCCAGACTTTAGACCCCTGAAGCCTTTTAGTACTCCTTTCTTCCCTAGAAAATGGTGGCAGCAAGAAAATAGTTCCAAATCCAGATACTAGAAGAAGAAAAATACTACAACAATTATAAGCAAGTGGGGAAAGTTGATATTTGCATACTTTCCATTCAGTGAAATGGATCCTTCCCTGTTCTGGTTCTCCAGGCTCTCATTACTTCTCATCTGGTCTGTTCCAACCCACTTGAAGCAGGTTGTCTTCTCCAGTTCCCCTTACAGGGACTTCAGCTGGGTGCATAGCAGTGATTCTCAACTTTGGTTACCCATCGGAATTCTGAGATTCTGTGTTTCTAAGAAACTCTCAGGAGCTGCAGATTTTGCTGGACTACTGACCACACTCTGAGTAACAAGGGCTTGGAGAACATGGTAACATTATATCCCCTTGCCCAATAACATCATAGGCTTCCTGTTACCCACATCATAAGATGCCTCAGCCTGGCATCTCAGGCTGGCATCAGAGTCACTTAAGGTCCTCTGACAGCAGTGGTTCTTCAATGTGACTAGTATCTGAATGAACCTGTGGGTTACGTTTTAAAAGATATGTATTCCTGGCCCCCACATTAAGCCTGCTAAATTATACTCTTCAAGATACAGCCTACGAGGGCATTTGGAAGACACATCCTAAATGGTGTAGATCAACAAGGTTTAGGAGCCCCAGTCAGTTCCAATACACTTTTCCAGGCTCATTTCCCATTCATCCAACCATCGAACATCCATCACATCTGCCTCCTACCAGGTATTAGAAAAAACAAAGATGAAAACAGTTTGATCCTTACTCATGAGAGATTGGCAAGATAAATGTCGAAACTAGATTATTAACTACTCCCCAGCCATGGTGTAAATGCTCACATCCCTACCTAACGACTTCTCTTTTTAAGACTGTCTGGGCCCCTCAGCATCCCATTGTCACCCGTCCCAATAAACCAATCCAGATACCTTCTTTACCCCATGTGAGCCTCCATACTTGTTTGGTCATTTCTTCCAGCTGGCTTTCTTTGGTACTAAAATAGAGCTCAAAGAGGAGAAAGGAATTACCGGAAGTGTCACCAACCACAATAATTAACATTTTTTTAAAGATTTTATTTATTTATTTGACAGAGATGACAAGTAGGCAGAGAGGCAGGCGGCGGGGGGTGGGGGGTGGGGGAGACGGCTCCCCGCTGAGCAGAGAGCCCGATGTGGGGCTCGATCCCAGGACCCTGAGCCGAAGGCAGGGGCTTTAACCGACTGAGCCACCCAGGCGCCCCCACAATAATTAACATTTATATAATGACTTCCTTGGGCCCGCCATTGTTCTAAGCAGTTTACATTGGTAAAGCGTGTAAAATTCTCACAACATCCTTGTAAGATGGCTATTACTACTATCCCCGTTCTGGGTTTAAGAAACCCGAGGCACAGAGACGTTAAGCAACTTGCCCAAAGACACAGTCAGTAACCAAGCCGGGTTTATTTTTAAGTCTTATATTCTACCGCCAAGTTGGTGACAGGACTGTCAGGAAAAGGACTAATTTCTTTTCTTTTTTTTTTTTTTAATAAATTTACTTATTTATTTGACAGAGAGAGATAGATCACAAGTACGCAGAGAGGCAGGCAGAGAGAGAGAGGGGGAAGCAGGCTCCCCGCTGAGCAGAGAGCCCCATGTGGGGCTCGATCCCAGGGCCCTGAGATCATGACCTGTGCCGAAGGCAGAGGCTTAATCCACTGAGCCACCCAGGTGCCCCGAAAGGGACTAATTTCTAATTGCTAGGCCTAAGCCCTTTCTGGCAAATC
This sequence comes from Martes martes, assembly GCF_963455335.1. Classification (NCBI taxonomy): domain Eukaryota; kingdom Metazoa; phylum Chordata; class Mammalia; order Carnivora; family Mustelidae; genus Martes; species Martes martes. The sequence goes on along the minus strand of NC_137898.1, from coordinate 100,122,674 downwards.
AGTGATTGATGTGCTGGTTTCGCAACTGAGACTCAAGCGTGAGGGCAGCGATGCGGTCTTCTATCTCCCACAGTGCCTAGTAGGGGTGCGAGCCCTCAGTTACTGGACGGGCGGCCCCAAACTACGGGGACGGGGGACTGGACGGATAATTATTCAAACAAACAAACAAACACGCAAACAAGGGAGGCAGCCTGCGGGTCTCACGTGACCACTAGGTCACAGCCCGCTATCTCCCCCCACCCCAGCCCGGAGCGCTGGAGGAGGACCCTCCGGCTCCCTTTAGGGACCTCCCCCGTCCAGCTCGGGTTCTGCGCTCCGTCCTCCCAGCCACAAGGTGCCCCCAGACCCCCGGCTCCTCTTCCGCCGCCGTCAGAGCATCGTTCTCTCTCCCTCTCTCCGCCGCTTCCTGCTCCGGGGATCCGCGCTCTGAGCTCTGGGGCCGAGGCGCCCGAGGCTTCCCGGGGCGCTCGGCCAGGTAACAGCGCGGCGCTATCCCCCGCACTCCGGCCGCTGGGCCGGGTTCGGGACGAGGACGGCCCGGTCCGCCCGGCCCACTGGCGGGGAAGGAGGCGGGCAGCTGGCTCCGCCTGGTCGCCGAGGAGGGGCCGGGGTGGGGGTGGGGCTCTTCCTGCCCGGGGGCGCGGGAGGCCTTGCCACGGGGGGCTCGGGCGGGCGGGAGGCCGGAGGTCCGCACAGCGCCGTGGCCCGCGGGCGGTGGGCGAGTCGGAGGGAGCGGCGCTCGCGGTGCCCGCGGGGCGCCCGGGTTGCAGCTCGCCCCAGCCACGCCTGCTCCGCGGCCGGGAGCTGGGTGGGCCCGCCCAGCGCTCCTCCTCCCGAATCTGGCCCTGGAACGGGAGGAGCGAGGACGGGAGCCTTGGAATTCTGAGCCGGATCGGCCACCCCAATACCCTTCCGTTCTTTTACCCAAAAGTGGGGGAAAAAAAGAGAAGACAAGAAAAAGAAAGAAAGGAAAAAAAAAAGCGGAAATCCAGAGATGGAGTGACTTTCCCAAGGTCACAGACTTGTATCTGCCCCTTACAAATGTCTATTCTTTTATTTAAATGTTTGTAAATAGACTACTGTTTCCTCTGTTCTGCCAGGGAATTAGGATTCAGGGAAGAGGGCTCTAAAAATACTAATCAGCAGATCCAAATGAGCTGATCCGTATTACTGGCCGGTGACCCTGGCATTTACAAGGAAGTAAGCGAGAACGGTTCTTTTCACTCTGGGTACTTTGTATTTCTGGCCCTTGCTCTGGAAAATTGGCCTAGATGTTTTACAAAATTTATCTCAGAACTCCTTGTCAGAACTGGGCCGGATTAGAATTTTCAATCCTCTTTTCTTCTCTCTTTCGTTTTCCTCTTTTTTTTTTTTTTTTTTTTTTTAATGGAGGCTCAAGAGGTTTGCCCACACTTTTATCGTACTTAGGGGCACAGACAGAATTGGAACTCAGGACTATTATTGATAACGTGCTGTTTTCTTGAATAGAAAGCTGATTTCAGATGAACGCTGTACAGAACTTGACCTTGGTAAAGCCCTCTGGATAGCATTCTGGGGAGTGGTTTGTGTATTGAAGTGTGTTGGTCCAGGGATACTATTTCACATGTCAGAATAGGGTTAAGCAATAAGGGTAGCCATGCAGAAAATTCCTGCTGAGATGAGACAGATATCTGAAATGTTTTTCACTTTTTTATTTGTACTTTCAATAGAGGAGCTAACGAATATTAATAACCACATCTTGGTTACTTTAAGATTTTAGACCTGGATGGCTAAATTGACTCAGTTACAGTCGTTCTTGGCTTGGTATACTTGTCATTAGTAAAAATTTCAGAGTGTAGCTTTCTGCTTTGTTTGGTGTTTAACTGAATAACTGCCTTAAGGATATTTTTTATATCTCAACAAAAATTTCCCACTTAAACACCTTCTGCTTCTGCCTTGGTCAGTCTTTGAGTTGGGTTTCAGAACTGAACAGAACCAGGATTTTTTTTTTCCCCTTCCGAAATACCTAGACTCTGTTTAGTTCCCTATTCAGGTTTACCTCAAGTTTCGATTTTAATTGGTAAACCTGTGACCCATCCAAACTTCAGCTGAGTCAGTATCAGCTTCAAACCACACGAAACCGCTATGCGTCATACGACCTCTCGCAGAAACCACAGGTGGCGGTACTGTTTTTTCTTCGCGAGAGTGTCTTATTGGGATTTTTGAAGCATGAACACATTATCTAGTATGTGTATTGTATTACTCGTGTTCATCGTCCAAGGTCAGTCATCACTGGCAGGTTATTGTTGACATTTACTCATCTTAAGGATACGATTTGTTATTATCAGGCAGTCTACCAACTCAGAATGCAGTTCCTGGTTTTCGTTTTAGAGGTTTTATCAGTTATCTCTAAGGAACATGGAATCAGAATCACAACCATGCTTTAATGGACAATTCTTGGCTACATCGATAAGGAAGGAGTATTTCAGTGAAGGCAGTGTTTTTTACTATCCTAGAGTAGGAATGAAGATGATACGCAAATTGACCCAATGCTGTTTTCTTAGGGTGCATCCTTTGTTTTTTCTGGTTTTGGTCTTTTCATCATAGGATGGCATTAGCTCTGTGTCCGCAGGTGCTGTGCAGCCTGGGGGGCTGGCTCTCACTCTACATCTCTTTCTGCCGCCTGAATAAGCACCGAAGCTTTGAGTGGAGCTGCCGACTGGTGACTTTCACCCATGGGATCCTCTCCATAGGCCTCTCAGCTTATATTGGCTTCATTGATGGCCCCTGGCCTTTTACCCACCCAGGTAGGTGGGAGACGTTAGAGGATTTTTCCCTAAGGGGTTTATAATGTGGGGGGTAGTCTTGGAAGGATGGGACATTTTCACAGAATTTGTACAATATTGGAGAATATTGAAGAATAATTACCTTTATGATTTGTATTGGGAGTCTTTTTTTTTTTCTAAAGAAGATTTTATTTATTTATTTGACAGACAGAGATCACAAGTAGGCAGAGAGGCAGGCAGAGAGAGAGGGGGAAGCAGGCTCCCTGCTGAGCAGAGAGCCCGATGTGGGGCTCGATCCCAGGACCCTGAGATCATGACCTGAACTGAAGGCAGAGGCTTAACCCACTGAGCCACTCAGGTGCCCCTTTGTTTATCCTCCTTAACTGTGATGTACTAATTTGTTATGCATATCCTATCATTTAATTGGTGTCTCATTATTTATAGCACCTATATTGATTTTTAAACTGCTAGATGTACAAGTATTACCTCCTTAGAATAAAAAAGGTTGTATCCCCTTGAATTAGTTTTCTGGGGCTGCCGTCACAAAATGCCGCAGACTGGGAAGCATAAATAACAGAAACGTATTTTTTCACAATTCTGCAGGCTCGAAGTCCAAGATCAAGTTGTTGGCTGGTTTGGTTTCTTCTGAGGCTTCTCTCTTTTGCTTGCAGGTGGCTCCCTTCTTGCCATGTCCTCACAGGGTCTCCCCTTTTCATGTGTCTGTGTCCTGCTCTCCTCCTTTTATAAGGACACCAGCCATATTGGATAAGGGCCCATCCTAACAACCTCATTTTAATTTACCTCTTTAAAGGCCTTCTTTCCAAATACAGTCACATTGTGATGAGTTGGGCGTTAGGGCTTCAACATAAGAATCTGGGGGGTACAGTTTAGGCCAGAAGTCCCCTAGGATATGACTTTTTTTTTTTAATTCCTTAGATTCCTCTTTTTTATTTCCTTAAATTCCTATACTGAGCTTCTGAGGTTTTCCCAAAACTATTCCAACTGGTGTGAAAGTTGCTATTAAGCTGTATGTCTTATATGAAGGTTTTAAAGAGATTTGAACATGTCATGTCCTTGGACTCAATTTTCTTGGGCTAGGAATACACTAACTTCTGGGGTTCTTTCCAAGGTCCACTTTCAAGAAGGGTAGGGCCACCAGTGTCTCGACAATCTAACCCATGAAGCTAAGAAATTAATCTGGCATCCAGAGGAGAATAACTAAAAGAGTCTGGAAACAGACCTTTAAAATTGGTTACATAAATAAATAAACAAATAAATAAATGAAAAAAAAAAAGAAAAACTGTAGGGTTTTTTTTGTTTGTTTGTTTTGTTTTGTTTTGTTTTGTTTTTAATTTATTTGACAGATCACAAGTAGGCATAGAGGCAGGCAGAGAGAGAAGGGAGGAAGCAGGCTCCCTGCTGAGCAGAGAGCCCGATGCGGGGCTCGATCCCAGGACGCTGGGATCACGACCTGAGCCGAAGGCAGCGGCTTTAACCCACTTAGCCACCCAGGCGCCCCAAAAACTGTAGGGTTTTAACTGAAAAGACAAAACAGCTCAATTTTATGCTGCTCCGTAGAGAGGACACTGAGATCATGCCCACTGCTCAGATCACTCATTGAGATCCGATTCAACAGAACAGCATTTCCCGGGCCTATGACATTATTGGGTTTGATAAAGACCAAAGTTTTAGTTTTTAGTCTTTTGTGGTTGTCACTCAAATGCATGTGCCTACCTGGTTCAGGAGAGCTCGGGAAACATTCATTGGACCCTGGTGCAAGGCATCAGGGTCCAGCCATTCAGTTTGCTTTTGTCTCGGTTTATTTCAGGCTCACCCAATACTCCTCTCCAAGTGCACGTTCTGTGTCTCACCTTGGGCTACTTCATCTTCGACTTGGGCTGGTGCATCTACTTCCAGTCCGAGGGGCCCCTGATGCTGGCTCACCACACACTCAGTATCCTGGGCATCATCATGGCCCTGGTGCTCGGGGAGTCAGGCACAGAGGTCAACGCGGTCCTCTTTGGAAGTGAGATCACCAACCCCTTGCTGCAGATGCGCTGGTTTCTCCGAGAAACAGGCCACTACCACAGTTTCACTGGAGATGTGGTGGACTTCCTCTTCGTGGCCCTGTTTACCGGAGTGAGGATTGGTGTAGGAGCTCGCCTCCTTTTCTGCGAACTAGTCTCCCCCAAGCCCAAGTGGTTTGTGAAGGTTGGGGGAGTAGCGATGTACGCCGTGTCTTGGTGTTTCATGTTCAGCATCTGGCGTTTTGCGTGGAGGAAAAGCATCAAGAAATACCATGCCTGGAGAACCAGGCGGGGTGAGGAGCGACAGCGGAAGCAGAACGGCCATCTCAAAACGCACTAGCCATGACTTTGTCCAGACGGTGGGTCAGGGTTAGTCGGCCGCGGGACCCAGGTTGGAGATACGGCTGTTAAAGAACCATGCTTCCAGTGAAGTTAGGTTTCAAAAAAGGGCTAAACCTTATCAGTCAGTTTGGTCAATCTTCGAATGGAGCCCATACCAGTATTAAAACATCAACTTCCACTGTAGCGCGGTTGTAGAAAAGCGAAACTACGTGGTGGTAGTTGTGAGTATGTCACTGTGAGGTGAGCAATGCTGCATTCTTTTTAGTTCCTGGTGTCCCTGGGTCCTCTTGTCTCTGGGATGCCTGATGGCTAGACAGCTCAGGAGGGAATTTGAGAATTCCTTCGAGAATTGACTCCTTGAGCAAACTCTTATTCCTGCTTTCCATATAGCAATTTTTTTTTAAAGATTTTATTTATTTATTTGACAGAGACACAGCGAGAGAGGGAACACAAGCAGGGCGAGTGGGAGAGGGAGAAGCAGGCTTCCCACTGAGCAGGGAGCCCGATGTGGGACTCGACCCCAGGACCCCGGGATCATGAACTGAGCTGAAGGCAGACGCTTAATGCCTGAGCCACCCAGGCGCCCCTCCAGCTAGCAATTTTAAATGCAGTCACCCCATTTACTATAAAGGGAGGGACTTTCAGGAAGAAAATGCCTGACATTCTGAGCATCAGATCAGGGAACTGGATATGCTTACACAAAGGGAAAGAGTGGAGAGAAGGATGGGGTGAAACTGGCCGTGGTGGTGGGTCACTTCTTGAGGACCCCCTATACCAACTGTTGAGGGTCCCCAAGACACCCCCAGGTTTAGTGCTTTGCTTGGAGGATTCCCATGACTCAGAATGTAGTCAAGCTCCTAGCTGTGATTAATTACAGTGAAAGGGTACAAAGAGAGCAGCAAAGGGAAAAGGTGCCTAGGGCGGAGTCCAAGGGAAACCAGGCCCAAGCTTCCAGAGCCCTCTCCAAAAGTGGGATCACTCAGGATGTGCTTAATTGCTCTAACAACAGTTTGCGGCCATATGTGTAAAATATCCGCAAGGAAGCTCATTAGATGGTCAGTGCCCAAGTGTTTTATTGGGGGCTGGTCATGTAGGCAGCCATTGCCTGGCATGGAGCAAAATTCCTGACTCTCAGCAGGAAGGTGGGTGTTAAGCATGCACCATATTGTTTGCACAAACAATTTAGGCACAGTGGACCATTCTCAGCGGTTGGTGGAGGGGGGGCTCCCGAAATCAGAGTTCCCAGATGCCAGCCAAGGGCCAGCCTTGCAGGTGGGCCCTCCCAAGGACAAGAGTTCAGGTCTGCCCTGTTAACTCTTTCCTGCACAAAAACCAGAGAGCTAGGGCTTTGGATGAGAGATGAGTGAGATGTGGACAGATTTACCAAGTCCTGTTGTACGAGTTCTGCCCTACCAGGAAAACCATGCCAATTCTCAGGGCTTTTGTGCATTAATCTCCCAGGCATGAGAGGCTGTGAGTGAATTCCATAGGGATTTACCATGTGGATTCCACGGTGCTTGAGATGGCAGTTCAAGTTTCAGCTCTGCTCTACATACTGCAGACCAGAACCAAAGTCAAGTGTGCTGGCCGCAGGGTGATGAGGCTAATTTTTTAAAATTTCATATACATTCCCTTTAGCCCTCTAAACTACCTTTTCTTTTCTTTTTTTAAGATTATTTATCTATTTATTTGACAGAGAGAGAGGCAGAGGTGAGGGGGACAGGCTCCCTGCTGAGCAGAGAGCCCGATGTGGGGCTGGATCCCAGGACCCCAGGATCATCACCTGAGCTGAAGGCAGAAGCTTAACCCACTGAGCCACCCAGGTGCCCCTTAACTACCTTTTCTCTGAAAAAGGTACCCCTCTCTGTGGATAAAATATGACAAGGGCGGTCTTGGAAGGGAACAAAATATTTCTTGGTCCTGTAGTCTCTACTCTCACCCAGGGAAACCGAGAAATGTAAGCTTAGAACGAGAGGTTAGGAATCCATACTTTCTGGGTTCTTCTAACTAATTTGGCTATTCGCTTGCCAGATCGATTGGGCAGGTCGCTGGTATACTCTTTGTCTCAGTTTATACCCCATTGTGAATGAATGAAATACCCCGTTGTGTATTTCACAGCAACACTGTGGCATTTTATTAAGGCGTGTCTTCAATGTAGGACTTTTATGGGGGAAAAATTAAGTATTATTTATTTATTTATTTATTATTATTTATTTGATTAATGTATTATGTTATTTAGACCACTGGGGATTGATAGGCTCAGTTACTGAGCAAATGTGTGGGGCCACTGAAGGCTAAGCCCAGGTCAGTAGAAAGTCTCCACCCATCCTATGGTCACTGGTAATACTAACCTAATGAGTGGTCTTGAAAATGGATGTCAGTGACCAGACATGGTGGAGCACTGGAACCGCATAAAGTCATCATTGCTCTGGCAAAGGCAGCTTCCAAGGCATGTTAACAGTGGGTCTTTTAAAAGGACTGTCATCTGGTTAACGAGGTTTGCTGCACATGGAAATAATCTGACAGTAGCGTCTCCGTCTCTTTTCTTCTGTGATCAGGATCTCCAGAAGGCTGGTGAGCTTCTTTCCAACAAAACTGTGGTCAAAGTTGGATGCTAGGGAATGCTGATTTTAGCAAAAGCCTAGTAAAAAAGAGCGGCTTGGCGCAGGAGCTTAAAAAAAGAAAAAGCTGGCTCTTGAATTTTGGCACAGTGCAACCTGTTCCATACCAGACAAATGAATAGGCTTAATCTGGTACCAATTTTTTTTTTTTCTTTTTACTCCTCAGAAGTGAAGGGATTGCAGATCTTGCTGTTTTAGGGGTACTCTCATGGGAATGTACGTAGGTGTCTTTTGGAATTTGAATAACCTAAATAATAAGAGAAGAAAAATTGTTCATTTCAGCTTTTCTTGATGTTTTAACTAATAAATATGAAGGAGCCTCCCTGAGAGAAAAATGGGACATGAAGGTGAGCCAGCAGTTAAGATGCCGGGTTTCTACGTCACAGGTAAATGAAGGGCTAATTAACATGTGATATGGTCCAACAAAATGAAGTATTTTACTCATTTGCCTTTGGATTACTATGTAATAATTCCTAACACTGCTCAAGAAAGATTTATATTTCAATGAGATTTGTACTAAATTTTATAAAAATAAACTTTTTATCAACCCAAGTCTGCCTTTACATCTTTATTGTGGTTTTGCCAAGAAGTAAAATGAAAAGAATTCTTCTGGCTTGTAGAAATGTTGACCCATATTTATACTTATCTGTGAAATACCTCTTACCTGCTCTTACCACCAACCATTCCTAATAACTGTTTACTTTTGGGGGCAACAATCTACATACAGGGAAAAAATTGCCAGAGAGAGGAAGAACTAAATTTCTTTATTTTGCCACCTGTTTGGGTAGTTGCCTTGAATTATTTATTACATTTCTCTCTCCCAGGGGCAGAGGGAGAGAGAGAGAATCTCAGGTGGATTCCCTGCTGAGCAGAGAGCCTGGCAACTTGTCGGCTCAGTCCCACAACCCTGAGGTCATGACCTGAGCCAAAACCAAGAGTTGGATGCTCAGGCACCACTGAGCATTGCCTTGAAAATGATGATGTTGAATAGGCTTCATGAAGACAAGGTCCTCAGCTCTCTTCAGAACTGTGTTTAGAATGCCTAGAACAGTGTTAGACATACAGTAGGTGCTCAGTAAATGTTGAAAGAACGGATGAAGATGTGGTTTAGAATAACCACCCTGCCCCCCCCCCTTTGAGAGGGGGTAACCTCAAAGCATGCACCATGGATTGTGTCACCAGTGTCATTTTTTTTTAGGTTAAGCGACTAATGATTGTGGGCACTGTGTTCTCCCTAGATTGGTGTGACTCTCCTGAAGGCATTCTTTACATATAGCCTTTTTGAGTCTAGAGCTACCAACAGCTCTAAAGAGCCTTTCAGGGATGTTTTTACTCTTAGAGTAAAGAGATTTTCATCATTGAAAAAAATAGTTCTGGAATGAATAACCACTGGCTTAATTAAATCCTTTGCTTACCATCTTCTGAAGCTTTCCCACAGCAAATGCCTTCTTTGCTCACAGCTAGAACTTTGGGTCTGTTTAAGTTTGGAAAGATCTTGAAAGCAGCCTGCCAAGAGGTTTTGTATGCAAGGAAGAGAAGGTGAATTAGGAAATTTTCCCAGTTTGTTTTATTCCTGAAGCTCAAGTAGTGAGGCGTTCTCGAAGGGAAGAGGAGAACTCATTTTTTAAAGGCATGATTTGATGACTCATTGGGTCCAATTAATTTCATACCTACCCTGTAAATTATTAGAATCTGGCAAAAGGATTTAGTATGTTTAAGGAAGATATACATTTGGGGATAAAGTTTGCATTTTGGTCATTTTATGTGGCTGGATGGAGTTCTTTTCAGTTAATACGCAAAAAATACTCAATTTCGGTTTTCAGGGTAGAATTATGCTAGGGTACACCAGCAGGTGGCGATGTATCCTGGTCTGATCATTAGGAAAGTGGTTTGGAACGTTAATCTGCTGCTATTCTTTCCCAAAATAAACATTACAAAATTAGCTGGCTGTGCCCTGAACTTAAAAAAAAAAAAAAAATCAAGCAATAAAGAGTCATCTTTGGCCTCTGTTTATCTTTTCCTTTTTTTACCCCGTTCTAACGTCAGCCTTAGCTCATGCATCTATTCAGGGATAATGATCTTTTCATGAACTGTTACAGGTTGACTTTTAGAAACAGCATTGTTCAGAGGTAACTGTTTCCCCTCTCCGCAACCACTGTTTATTAAATTTGCTTTAACTCTTGATTTCCACAAAAAGGCTGAGAACCCTCACCTACCAATACAGGTTTAAACCCATTAAGTCTGAAAAAAGGTAAAGGGACAGCCACTTTTGATATTGGCAGGCAGAACTGAACTTTTTGCATGCGGTACTTAAATTGCTACACTATGGAATTATGCAACCATAAAACTAGATGGATATCTAAACGTACCCGGTAGGAAGAAAAAAAAAAAGGAAAAAGAAAAAGAAAATATGGGAACTCTTCAGAGAACTGCTATTCTTCCTACTGGATAAATGAACTTAACTTGCTGCTCCCATTTCTCCCCACAGCAAGCTTGTGAAGTCGCTGTGGAAAGCACCATGCTTTCTCCATTTGGAAATCATACATTTCATTTTGCCAAGGCAGAAGCAGCCTCAAAGCAATATTATTATACCAAGAAATCCTGGCTCCGATTCCCAAACTCTCTCCCCCGCCCGCCCTCTCCCTCCCCACACACCTCCCTCCTCTAACTTCCCCCCCGCCAGCCAGCGCGGCGGCCCCTGCCCTGGGACGAGGCCAGCAGGTGCCCAGGTGAGCGTCCAAGGCCAAACCCTCTCTGTGCTGGGGTATGCTGAGTTAGGGACGGTGTCCGGGCACCTGGACCTGAGCTCTTCGCTTCCATCAGTCACAAGCGGTCTTTACGTGTTATCAGAAAATAAGAACAAGTACATTCCATTAAGGAATAAACGTTTCCAGGGCAAGGCGGGGGGGGGGGGGCGGGTAATTCCCAAAGAGCCTCTCATCCCGGACGCCTCCGGTCCGGGAGAGTGCTCTTTGGCGGTGTCCGGGGGTAAGCCGAGCTACTACAAGACACACTCCAAAGCACAGCTCTCCGGCGCTCACCGGGCCCAGGGGCCGACGCTGGGTGGGTGGGACTCCCGGGGTGGGCCGGTTCCCCCCTCCCCCCGCCCCGCAGAACTACTTTTTCGCTCCCCCAAACAGGACTCCGGCGGAGGCGTCCGCGCGGCCCTGGTGCGCGGGGAAGCGCGGGGGAGACGAGGGCGGCCGGGCGGCGAGGGCGGCGGGGCGGCCCTGCGCGCCGCGGAGGGATCCCGGGTGAGGCGGCTTCCCGAAGTCAGAGGGGAGGAGGCCAAAAAAAGTCGGCGGGGGAGGGGAAGCGCGAGCTCGCGCTGGACGCGGCCGGGGCCGGGAAGACAGAACCGGAACCGGAACCCGTGCGCGCGCCTGCGGTCGTCGCGCGGCCCCCACCGCCGGCGGCCTCCTCCGCCCGCCGCGCGCGCTCCCGCGAGGGCCCCAGGACCCGGCAAGCCGGGCCCCGCGCTCCGAGTGGTCGCCGCCGCCGCGCTGCCGCCGACCTCCGGGGCCGGTGCTTAGAGGCCGGGCCGCACGGGAACCTCCCGCCCCTCGCGGGAACGGCCGCCTACCGGCTCGTCGGGGAGGAGCCGCCGCCGCCCGTGCCGACTGCGGAAGAGTCCGGGCCTCCCAGGGATGGGGAGCAGCCCGCGGCGCTGAGAGACCAGGTTCCTGTCACCTCTGCCTACGGGACCCCCTCTCCCGGCGCCCGCGGTCGTCCCAGCACCCGGAGCCTGGTGGGGGCGGCGAGGAAGACGAGAGGGGTCCCCCGGCCCGGGGACATGGAGCCGCGCGAGCCTGGCGCGGGACGGCCCGAGACGCGGCCGAGGCTGCGGCCACGAGCGGCCGGCAGCCCCCGATAGGGAGCGGAGAGCAGAGCGGCCGGCCCCGCGGCGGCGGGGACTCGCAGGCCCCCGAGACTCCGGAGGAGGAGCCGACACCCCAGCCCCGAGCTGATCCCGCCCCAGCCCCGGAGGGATTCCCGGGCCCCTTCCCCTACGGCTCGCCGACTTCCCTCCGTGACGAAGTTTTCTCCTTGTGCCTTCCCGAGGATTGAGCTCTAGCTCTCGAACTCGCCTTCTGGCAGACTTCCTTGGTTTGTTTTGGGAGATAACCTGTTTTGCTCTGACCTGCATCCCCTTTCCGTCACCCCTTCCAGTGGGACGTTCTAGATGACTGAATGGAGTTTTGAGTTGGACTTTTGTGTCCCTTACGGAGTCGGGCCTGATCCCAGAGCACTGGGGGTGGGGTGGAGGTGTTACTGTAAAATGCAAGTTGGATAAAAGGAGGACCTCTCGCCAAGGGCCCCAATGAGTGGCACACAGTCTACTATCACCGACAGGTTGGTATGAAGCTCCCCTTGCGCTTAGCTTCCCTGGATTCGTCCTGACCTATCAGAGAGTCAGTGATTGCCAATTGCCTTTGACCAGTGAAGTTGACAGGCTTAGGAGAGAGGGTTGTTTGGGAGCTCTGCAATTAGTCTGGGGTTGCTGCCAAGTTACCCAGTTGATTGAATTTGGAAATGTAGCTTTTTTCTGGAGAGAAACTTTTCTCCAGATTCTCAGCGAAGGGGTAGGTAAAGCCATGATTGTGGTTTTTCTGTCTGTAGCGGGCATTGGGATTCTGTACTTATCTTCGAACCAGAGAAAGGTCATTTTGGGTGAAGGTCAGTGCCCGAAGTCGGCTGGGGTATTGGTGCATCATCGGTTTTCCTCCTGCCCTGTAATTCTCTAGACACTGTTAGATTTTAGGAATTGCTGCTTGTGAACTTCATTCTGAGGCCACTACATGATGATTTTTGAACTTGATCTTCTTTGAATATTGAGCTGTGTAGTGTTTATTATCTAATAATTTTCTAGAATGTTGAAATTACTAGTAAATCACAGGCTCTTGCTGGATCTAAAAAGGGGGAGGGAAAGTCATGGGGCTTGATTTTAATTGCTGCATTTTTAGTATTTCATCTTCCAGAAGCATTTGCATCGAAGGGATACAAACCCTAAGCGAATTAGATGGTACAGGGTAGCATGGCAGGTGGATTTGTTGAGTGCTGTGAGTCCTTTCTACTGCTTATCTATGTTTCCTGGTGGTTGGTGAATTGAGCTAGCTTATGGGGTTTAAATGGAGCTTCTTTACTCTTAAGGGTTATTCTTTGGAATATTAGCTTAAACAGTAAATTCCTTTACTGTGTTTTCTCAGTAACATTATGACATTGTATGCTGGTTCCAAATTTCAGTCAACCTTTTTTTTTAAGTCAGTATTTAAATATGACATCATTTTTTTTTTTTTAAAGATCAAATAACTGAATGAGGGGGCCAAAGAAAGCACTTTGATGAAGAGTGCAACAATGGTGCTTCTGCAGAAAATAGTTGAATTTCCTAATAAGAGTTTCACCGAATCGTCAGAGTCATTTGTTGATTTTAAAAGGGCCAAATTCCATTATCATACCATAACAGCTACTCCAGAAACAGAACTTCCTCTTCCTGTTGATGCTTTCCAGTGTCACGTGAATGTTCACCTAAAAGATTCCATTAGATATTTAAACTATATTCTTTGTGTATTTTTTATCTTATTTATTTGACGGAGCACAAGTAGGCAGAGAGGCAGGCAGAGGGAGCAGGGGAAGCAGACTCCCTGCTGAGCAGAGCGCTGGATGTGGGGCTGTATCCTAGGACCCTGGGATCATGACCTGAGCGGAAGGCCCCTGCTTAACCTACTGAGCCACCCAGGCGCCCCTCCTTCTGTATTTTTTAAACTGCATTTTAGTTTTCAACTTTTCTGATTGTACCCAAGTAGCAACAGTGCTTATCCTAATTTCTTCGGGTTATCCCTATTCCTTTTCCTTTCAGGGTTTTTTCCTACTGAGAAGTCACTGTAATGGGTGTGTGGGTAATTGTTTTTATTTTCCTGGTTCATTCAGTTCTAGCCCTCTTTGTTGAGCCTTTAGACAAGAAGTCTTATTAGGATCTAATGTAGTATTGGTAGTTTTTATTGTAATACTAGGGGTGCTTAATTTTGTAGAAACAAAACCTGGGGTCACCAGCTCATTTCACATGAAAATCCCCTGATAGCACCCACATGATAATCGTCCTTTCTGCTTCTCAGAGATTTGCTTCCTTTTTTTTAGTATCTTGGAAATCTTGGGATTTGGAATTAATAAGTTAGATGAGATATAAATATACAATAAACATGCCACCAGTGAATGTCTGTTCTTTGCCAGGCCCTGTGCTAGGCACAAAGGATTAAAAGACGAGTATTCTAAGTGTAAGATGAATCTGCAAATTGGTTTGAGTATTAATATCCCTGAATTAGTTCAGGTGCTGGCTGATCTCACGTACTTTTCTAAACTGGAAAAAAAAAAAAAAAAACAACCAACTTCAAAAGCCGCTTAATTTAATATGCATTGCCAAGAGAGTATGGATACCTGTGTCTTAGGAATTTGTACTAGTTTTTTTTTTTTTTTTTAAACAAGATTATTCTTGGGTGACTGTTACATTTTCTTTAAACACGTATAACTCTGCAAATATCAAGCATCCATTTGCTCATTAGGAGAGTAGTTGTCCCTGATTTGAATATATGTTGGGGTGAAATCTGGAAGCCGTGGTGTAGTGTTGTTTTTTTTCCAGTATGTTAACCAAGTTATGAGTATACAGAAGTTCTAAGCTTCTTTTCAGCTCTGTCTACCTCATCTTCTTTTCTCACGGTCTAATTCCAGTGTACTGTAGGTGTATTTTGCTGATACTAGAGCTATTGGCAAATTAACAGTGCCAGTGTAGCTTTTTAAAGATCCTTTCAAGTTTGAAGTACTGTATGTGGTATGGCTTTGTTTTGTAGAGTGTGCAGACCCACCAGGCCAGCTGTGTGAGTTAGAGTTCTTTCATTGTGGTGCTTCTGACTACAGAGTCTGTCTGTCCTCATTTGAAATCAGACTAGCTGGTTTTGGGCGTTGTTCTGTTTTGCAGTTTGTGGCAGGCGACACATGGCTGAACAAGATAAGAAGGGTTTTATTCTTGTGTTAGGGACGTGCTGGGGCTGGGATGGAATTCAGCTATGTTTAGGCTCTGATTGGTCACTGTGGATACTCAGAACTCTGTTATATCCTGTTATTATTTTACAGTTAAATTAACACCTTCATTTACTCCCTTCTCTTCCTCCTCCGTCTTCTACTCTCCAGATCCCTCACTCCCTCCCCCTTTTTTAAAAGGTGTAGTTGTCAATTTAAAATCCAAACTATGCTTATGGTAGCTACTGTTTTTATGTAATGTATCTGAATAGCGGGTTTTTTTTTTTTAATCTAAGCAGCTTATGAATACCATCTAGTGTCTTGCTTTGTAACTTCTGTGAGACATATAGTTTTCCACTTTTAGAATCAGCCCTCGTAAAGTGGTAGAAATATCTGATTGCTCTTCTTCAGTTTGCATTGATTGTGTATTTAGTCTTAAAATATATCCTAATTGTTTGCAGTGCTCTTAGACACTTACCTTCTGTCCCTGAAAATTTAGGGGTCTTATGGCACTTGGCATTTCTTCTGAGAGACAGAGAAGGGAGAATGCTCTTTCAGTGGATTCCCTAAATGATTTCAGACTAGATTTTAGAAAAGTGAATTTTCAGGGATGATACAGGTGGGATTTTGTTATAACAATAAATGGATCTTTGGTCTAGGACTTAGGGATTTTGTTGTTTTGATTGGTAGATAAAGGTTTTTGATATGTTGGCATTTTCTTAGTACCGAGTTCACGTGTAAACTTGTTTAACTTAAGCAAACTTCTGGTGAGTGTGTAAAGCTGTGACTTTATATGCATATACACAGTAATTGACATTTTCATCCAGGTTACCTTTTCTGCCATCATTGCCATATAATGCTTTTGATTAAAAAACAAAACAAAACGACTCCTGTATGTGTGCTATTTCAGGGTTGCCTGAGTCATCTGCAGGCTTAAGTTATTTGTACCGTTTACTTGTAAAGTCAGTCATTTGATAAATACAGAATTGAGATTAGGGACCAGGGTCACAGTGCTAGCTTTATTTTGGTTTAATGTTCTTCCAGTGCAGTATAAAATCCTGATTCATATAGACATGCAATAGTACATTTACTTGTACACGTTTACATGAGTCAACATGTAACCTTTTTAAAGTGCAGAGCTGTACTCTTCCCGATTAATGGCACATTTATAAGATGTTCATATTTATTTGGTGAGGTGACAAAAGAGTCTATCTGAATCATTGCAGAAGTATGGTAACCTGGTAATGCTGCTTAACACATTGGTGGTTTCTTGTTAAAATGTGGCAGATAACATTGAGTTAATACATTTTATTTATTATAAATTATATTTATTTTACATTTATTCTTATATATTTATCTGTATTACTATAAATACATTTTATTTATTATAAATTTTAACTAAATTTGCATTTTCAGTTTAAAAAGTGATATTTGAGGCAGTCATTGATGAAACTCATAGATGGTGGATTTTACATCTTTTTCTGTGGAGCATTATGATTCCAGAGAGAACAGAAAATCTTTGAGTAGACACGTGGTATCCTCTTCTCAAAGCCATCTGGAAATGGGTATGAATTGCCTACTAAACTGATACAGGTTGAAGAAAGCAGAATATTTTAATGGTTTTCCAGAGGTCATTGGAGAGACTCTTATATCCTGGTCATCTGACAAAATTATGAGAAATGTTTCTTATCATGTAATTGCTTATCTCCTAGAAATAGACAATGTCACATTTTCAGGAACAGATTGCTGGAGCATAACTTCTTTTAGTCTCCTTTGTTAAAATTTGATGATCTTTTAAAGTTTCATTTGAAGACCTTCTCTTTTCCCTTTTAATAACTGAAGAAGAGTCCTCAAAATAGTGGCATTTGAACCGAAAATTTAAAATGAGCAAAATTATAAATATTTTGTTTCTTTTTGAGTAAAACGCTCTGGCGTATGTAAGAATATCTTATTGTAGTGTAATTCTTTAACATTTACAGTGTTCTGACTCCCCATAGGGCAGATCATTATTTACATTTAGGCAACTCATGCAGTTTAAGTCAAGATGATAAAACTGGAAAGGAGAGACCCACGATTTTAACCTGGATTTTCTGACTCTCAAGTCCGCCACTCTTTACTTGTAATTATTGTCTTTCTCTGTGTATTTTTTTTTCTGTCCTACTTTCCTTTAGTAATTTTCCAATCTGGCCAAGTTAGAGTCGGATTTTTCTCTTATAGGATGTTTTCTAATACTTTATCTATTCTAGAGGATCAAGCTCTGGTCATTTCCTCATGAGACTGAACAACAATCTGGTAGATCTAGTAGTCGGGAAGTTTTTCTTGATCTTTAGCTCAGACTTTTAATTTGTCCTGTTACAAGTATATACTTGCTGTAGCAGGCTAAATAATGCTGTCGTCCCATTTTGTGTTTATACAACTCTAAATGGTTCAGACAGTTAACCAGCAGCCTTTCCCTACCCCCACCCTATTCTTTGCTTAGCCAAGTTGTATGTTCTATTGATTTGTTGTCGAAAAATCATCCTGTCCCTCTTAAAGTTTTATTAGCTTTTCCCCAATTGGTCTCCTAGTGCAAAATTATTTTTTTCCTTAGATGTACTCCTAGGACAAAATGTAGTATTCTGTATTTTATCTTTACCCATATTCTGGAGCAGCAAGTTCCAACTTCAGTTTAATGTAATCAGAGGGGCTAGTTTTCTCTAGGCATAGCCCAAGATTAAGGCTAAAGAGATTCTGAAGTGCATTTTAATTTATTAATATTTATTAAATTAATTAATTATTAAATTAATATTTATTAAAATTTATTAAAATTTATTTTACTTTTTTGCCACTGTGTTTATAAGAACTATTACTAATGATTAGAGACCATAAAAGAAGGGAAAAGTGCATATTTAAATTATAAAGTACATAAGATATAGAGCTCTTGAATATTTTGATCTTTTTCATTGATAGTAACTTAGTTTAAAATTACTTAAATAGATGTCTTTGTTCTTTTGTATTTTGCTAGCAATTTTGTTTCCTCAAGCTTTAGGACTTTAGAAACATGCCAAACTTAGGGCATTTTTCAACTTAGAATATGTAGAATACCAAGATAGCCATATATAAAGGATTTTGTGAGGCAGCCTCTAACTCCCAAGAGAACCTTATGAAGCTAGTGATTTAGAATAATTTTTAGCTTTTTGATTCAATGGGGGTAACATATGATGGTCTGAAGGTCAGAGGCTTTGCCTAAATTGCGTAAGTGTACATTGTTGACTTTCAGTACAAGAAGAAATACACTAAGTTTGCCTTATTGAATTAGCATGCACCAATGCAGCTGACAGTTTAGATTCATACCAAAACAGGATCTTTTACTAATTCAAATGCTGAATCCTGGGTTTTGAGATCATAGTCACATGATAGGCCTGGGTGGCTTCCCGGTGTTGAAAGGCAAGCAAATCTAATGGCCAACAAAAAATTAGATTTCCTGTCTTGGGACTATGAGTAACAATTCATGAAGAAATTCACAAAGGAATGTAAGAAAACCTGGTTTAGTTAATGCTTACAACTAATTAGCCACTTGTTACACTGCTTTGTCTTTAATGTTATAATGCCTATTGTAGTCATTTAAAGATACTGCTCTGACACTACAGTTTTGGTCAAATATTTCATTTAAATGCTCATTTTAGGTTCACATTCTCAAGAGATCGAAGAGGATTTTGTAGATCTTCTTTGGATTCAGAAATGTAGATTTTACATATATTGTTGAAAAACTGAAGATTTCATCAGCATCTGAAGAAGTTATATGTGAAATTGATCATGTAATGCAGAAGTTGGCTGTATCTCATCTAGAAGAATAACAAATCCAAAATACAGATCATTCCCAACTTGCAGTGGTTTGACTTTAGATAATGCAGTGACAATATGCATTCAGTAGAAACCGTACTTAGAATTTTGAATTTTGTTATTTTTCTGGGCTGGTGGCATGCATTACAGCACACTGTGTTGATGCTGCTTAGTGGCAGCAAGCCCACTGCTCTCAAGCCATATGATCATGAGGGTAAACAACCAATATACTTAAAATCATTCTGTATCTGTATAATCTATTTTTTTTACTTTCAGTGCAGTATTCAATAAATTACATGAGATATTATGAAATAGGTTTTGTGTTAGGTGATTTTGCCCAACTGTAGGCTAAGGTGAGTGTTCTGCGCATGTCTCAGGCGAGGCTCAGCTATGATGTTCAGTAGGTTAGGTGTACTAACTGCATTTTCAACTTAATGATATTTTCAACTTACAGTGGGTTTATTGGGACATAAGACTGTCATAACTTGAGGATGATGTCCATACTTAAGTACATATAGGAAATCTCATGAAGGGGCTTAGACATACCCTTCCATAGATTTTAGATGGGTTATCTGCCTGTGTTCCAGAAACAAGCTGGTATGATGTGGTTTGCCCTGTACAGTCTCTGTGGTTTACTCAGAGGAAGTGGTTCTTGTGGGTGAAGGTCTGATCTTTTCAGAGATTGTTGGTGGCACATGCACCGTCAGCTTATTTCCTGTTTTATTGGCTGTTTGGGCAAGACCTTCTCAGAGCAAGTACTGCTGAAGGGGTATTTAAATATTTTGTAGTGCCAGGATAGATGGTTATAATGTATAATATCTACCTCTCAGGTGATATGAGGGTTAAATTAATGTTTGTGAAGTGCTTTGAGATCCTAAGATGAGTAGTGCAGACATGTTCCTAATCATGTTTGTAAGTTACTGCTATGTTCAGATATTGCTCAAATTTAAGGAAAAACATGTTCATGGAATAAAGTGTTGCTCTGTGGACCTTGACTTCTGTAACCATTCAAGTGTTCTTTAATCACTGTAAGAGTCCTGGTTAGGATTTTTTCCCTCTTTTTCCTTTCCTTCTAACTTTATAATTTTACCCTACATGGGTGAACATAATGGAGTAGATACCTTGTCTATAGTACTGGTTAAGGCTTTTTCATAAAACTTAATGTTTCAAGCATGCTTCCTCGCTAGTTTAACTGGCATACTGAAAAAATAGAATTTAGAGAATTTCCTTTGAGATCCGTGGTTGTACCACCCATACACAAAACCTTTTATTGGCTTTGCTGGAACCTTAAAATGAACAAACTGATGAAATTGCACATGTCGTAATTCTGATTTTATTTTATTTTATTTTATTTTATTTTTTTTTGCTTTGCATGTGTAGCCTTTGCCACTACAAAATTAACAATGAATATTTTTTGGGAAGAGGCTTTCTTTAAACACTGTCAACTAAGTTTTGAGTTCCTCAAGGGTAGGACGATAGTTCTTAGTCATTTTTAAGTAATTACTGTTTGCTTTATTGTATTTTTATTCCTTTTTTAATATTAAAAAGCATAAGGAAGATAGCCCAAATTATTCAACTACTCAGACGATGTTGTTCAGGTTAAAAAAAATCTACAAGGAAATTCACGTGATATATAATGGTAATGATAAAGTTTTCCTCTGATCTTACCTCTATCCCTGTACACCTGCCACTTCTCATACTCTCCTCAGAGGTAACCACTGTTAAGTTTTTTGGTCTGTCTTCCAAAACGTGCTTACAAATATAGCAGCCTGTCATTTTCATATTCTTTTTATCTACCCCATAGTAGGTATATCAGTTTCTGCTAGGTTGTGCTGCCATAACAACAGCTTCAAATTTCTGTGGCTACAACACTGGTTCATTGCTTGCTTACATTACACCTTGTCGGCTGTGGATTGGTGGCGTTTTTGGAACCCTGGCTGAAGGAGCGGCCCCTGTCTGTGATACGTCATTGACATGGCGGAGGGAAAGAGCAGGAAAACTGACGCAAACATGCAGGGACTCTTAAAACTTCTCCTCAGTCGTGGTGTACATGAGTCATTCGCATGTCATTGGCCAAAGGAAGTCATATGGTCAAGCTCATTGTCAGTGTGCCAGGGATGAATACTCCTCCCACAGGTGGCACTGCAAGTCACATAATAATGGGTAAGGGTGTATAATCCTTTTAAGGAAGGGAAGGGGAGAGTAAAAAATTAGGAATAGTAACATAGTCTGCCACAGGAATGCTTAATAAATGCTTGTTAGATGGGTTGTTTTGAATCTGTGTAAGTTTTTTTTAATGGAATATTTCAAACATACACAGAAGTACAGAGAATAGTATGAAGAACTTCCATGTTCCCATCATTAGCTTCAATAATTATCAGTGCATGGACAGTCTTCATCTGTTTCCTTGCCCTGCTTCTCTATCAGATTATTTTGAAGCAGTTTCCGGATATTTCAACCATACATATTTCGCTAAGTACCTCTGAAAGACAAAGTCCGAAAGTGTGACTTCCTTTAGTAAGTTCTTACTGTCTAATAGTTTGAGGTAATGGTACTAGGGACTGACAGGTATCAAGTAGGAGAGGATGTTCATGGAGTGCATCTGGAATTTGACAGCCAGAAACCTGTTTTGATTTCATTTTGAATATTCCTGGAGGAGGCTTACAGCAGAATGTCATCTGTTTCCCAGCACCTCCTTTTCTCCACTTCAGAGAGAGAGAGAGAGAGTATGTATGAGAGAGAGAGAGAGAGAGAGAGAGAGTGTGTAGCAGAAGCAGGTAATTAACCCCTGGAAAAAATAACATTGCAACAGATTTGATTTGCAGGAGGTTTCATTTCTCACTGAGCCTCTGTTGGAATGATGCCAACTGAAAGGAATCCCAGCCCTTAATGGCTCTGAGTCTTCTGGGAGTTCCCAGTCAGTGATGTTATTTACTCTGAAAGAGAAACATCAGAAGCATTTATAAAAATCTTATATTCACCTATCCTGTTTGCTGTGCAGAGAAAGGCTCTATCTGTCTTTAAGGAGATCGCTAAGATGATCTAAAAGCAAGGAAGAAAAAAAATAGAAGTAAGGAAGAGAGTCTAACTTTAGTATAGAAATAATTAAAGACGCTTGCCACTCCTCAGGTTATGGACTTAAAGAGGGACTTAAAGCCTCCATTTTGAGTCAGAACTTTATAGATGTTATTAGCATGCAATATAATACAGTAAGTTTACTTGTCATTTCTTCATTGTGCGTCTAAGATCATCAACCTCACAGGAAATTCTTCAGGGAAGGGGTGTTAATGTAATTAACAGTGGGAATCGAATTAAACAGATAGAATCCCTTCTTCATTTGCAGATTGGCAGGTGACAGTAAGGTGATCAAAGAGGATTTATACAGACTAGTGAATAAATTATTATATATAACATGATGAGAGTAGTTTATTTTAGTATAGTACTACTAGCTAATTGTGCTTTTTTAATGGGCCTCTTTTCACTCTGCTTAGAGACACTTAGGTTAAAATTGCCTTTCTAGGTATCCAAATGGTTTTTTTTTTCTTTAATGAAGTTATTTGTTAGTCTCAGTTCAGGATCCACGTAGTAACTGCGGTAGAAGATGCTTGGCTTGTAAAACCATTGGCTTGTAAATACAATTTTTATTTAAATTTGAGTTTTTCTTGGCATTGAACTGATTCTGGGTTTGGTTGCTTGGGACAATATAGTCTATTTAAAATGTAAATAGTTTTTTCCCATGGAGAATAACTCTTGGACTTGGCCATTGTTCATGTTATTTTTCTGTTTTATCACAATAGAAAAACATTCATTTTCAGAGATGATAATGTGTCGGTACCTTTGTCAGAATAATATATTTGTACTTTGGTTGCATTTGTTAGTTGCACAAATTGGGGAAAGGTTTGTGGTTTCCAGTTACTGTATTTACCCAGAAGCTCTCTAAGATCAGAATTCTTGAGACAGCATTTAGAAGTAAGTTGGGTGTGTTGTGTGGATGTGACTAGTAAAAAAAGAAGCTTCTCCCATGCAATTATTGCATAATAGGATACAAGGTACAATTCTCTTTCCAAAAATAGGACTTAAGCAAAATTTTATATGAGTAAATATTAGCAGTTATATTAATTTTTAGTCCACTGGCAGAATTCTTTTTGAGTCTTTGCAGAAATTAAAAGTAGCTATTAAAGGAAAAGATATTTTAGCTCTTAATTTTACATGTGTGTATATATATTTTTATATAGTATATGCATATATACGTGTATATATATACATATATATGTTTTGTTTTGTAAAAGAGAGCAATAGAAGAGAACTGATTGAAGGTGATGTAGAAAAAAGAGCCTCCTGGGCTTAGTGTGTCTGACTTGTTATGCTTATTGTATCTGGGAGACCACAGGCAAACACTCTGAACAGCAGTTTAGTTTCCTCATCTATAAAAATGAGGGTAGCAGTACTTACTTTGCAGAGCCGTTGGGAAGGTCAAGTGAGAATGTATTTGAGTACCTATAACAGAAGAGGTCAGAAGTTAGAGTAGCTGTTACTGTTTAAATCTCTGAAATTAGTTTGGCTTTCCTAAAATCTGAACTATGTGTGTAAAATGATTTTTGACTTCACATGTATTTGCTGCTGCTACTGTGACAGTGTTTTCTCCTTGCTGTGATAGTATTCCTTATCCTTTATATTTCAAATTGTAGGTTGTTTTTAGAATTAAGATACATTTGGAAGTGAGGAATAGACAAAAGAGAGACAGTTATTTCAATTCAGACTGAAACAGTAACCCTTCTAGTTGCTGAATTGGTAAGAATTGGTAAGGCTTGGCAGTAGACGTTCAAATCTGCCTTTGATTACTCAGGATTTGTCCAGTTCTGTCTTTATTTACATCATTACGTCATTTGTTTATTCATTTATTCGGTAAATAAGGAATGCCAGCTCTGCATGTATTGGTAAAGTTACTTTGAGCTCTTGCTACCTGCTGATTTATATTTAACAATTAAGAAATTTACCTGTAAGAGTGATATCCATTGATTCATGCTGAAGATTAAGGTGAGAAGTCATGTGTATTTTGGGGAAATAGTGATGGAGTTATCAGTGATGAAATTTAATCTTATTTTCCAAAATAAATTGTTCTCATCACATACTGTCCTATTATGTTTCCTTTTTTTAAAAAAAAGATTTTATTTATTTATTTGTCAGAGAGAGAGTACACACAAGCAGGCAGAGAGGCAGGCAGAGGCAGTGAGAGAAGCAGGCTCCCTGCTGAGCAAGGAGCCCAATGTGGGACTCGATCCCAGGACGCTGGGATCATGACCTGAGCCGAAGGCAGCGGCTTAACCAACTGAGCCACCCAGGCGTCCCTTATGTTTCCTTTTTATTTTTCAGTTTGATTTTGATTATATTTTGGTAAGTTACCTAAACTAAAGTGAAAAGGACAATGTTTTCAGTTGAAATTTAAGAAGCTTTAGGTGTTCATTGCTTTTGAAAAGAAGAAATCACATTTTATTTATTAGGTATTGCTTTAGTCACTATTTGAAGGAGAACCTCTCTACTAATTAGCTACTTCTTTGAAGGTATTGGCAACCCGTTAAGCCTATACTTTGTACCTCCAGTAGTAAATATGTTGATTGGATCAAAGATTCTGGA
This sequence comes from Martes martes, assembly GCF_963455335.1. NCBI lineage: Eukaryota > Metazoa > Chordata > Mammalia > Carnivora > Mustelidae > Martes > Martes martes. The sequence goes on along the minus strand of NC_137898.1, from coordinate 100,098,452 downwards.
AACTACAATAGTTTGTTTAGCAAGCCTGATGACTTGCTGCACTAGCTTTTTATACTTCAGAAAGGTGGAAAGATGACTGGGCGAAAAGTAATACTTTAAGGTAGAGGAATTTTAGTCTTATAAAGAAATTCGGGATGTAGAAAAGGATTTCATGTTTATTGAGTACATATTAAGTGCAAGGCACTGTCCCAGGAACTTTCTGTGCATCATCTTTTAAAATCTTTTAGCTGTCTAAATTAAATATTGTTCTCAGGTTAAAACAGAGAAAAATGAGGCTTAAGACATTCACTAACTTGCATAAAGTCCCCATGGTTTCTAAGCAGAAGAGTTGGGATTATGATTCCAATGCTCATTTTTTTTTGGTCTTCTGGTCTCAGGCTTGCCTTTACTGAATAAATTGGCTCATCTGGATAGGTCAGTGGATCTTTTGAATCAGTTGGATAAAGCTCAGAAAGTAGATTTTTGTCTTTCAACAACACCATTAAAGTGTTGTCTTACATTATAATTTTATAACTATATTTTATTCTTTCTATTTTTAATCACCTATTTACTTACTCCCTTTTCCAGATTTCTGACACGGGGGATTTTGTCTCATTTCCTCTAAAGAATGGCTACATTGTGTTTTGGTTTCTTATTCATTGCTTTAAATATACACAACATCTGTAAACACTGGACTCTTTTGAAGTCTAATATACATTGCTTATAGATCATTTTCCATTATAACTATTCTAAAGTTCTTTTAAGAAGTTTAAGGCCCATCTAAAACAAGTTTTGTGAGATTGTTTTGTTTTGTTTTTGTATTGTAGGCACACAGAGTAGTAAGGAGGGACTTAAAGAATTGTTATACTGAGTATCTAAGAGGAAGAAAAGGCAGAAACGAATGATTTTAATGCTAGGTGATCAGACCTTTGTGAAATATAAATGATTTAGGTATATCACGTTTAAGTTTTTCCTAAGCTAGAGTCTTTGTTTGGTTAAGTGGCAGCGGAGATAATACTTTCTCTTTAAGGACTTCTTGTTATAGTAATGATCTTCCCTTTTTATTTTATCATTCAGTTTATCTTTTATACCACTTAAAGAAATATGTAAATATCCCTTTTATTTTAAAGCTCTAGATTTATCTTCTGAGCCATAAAAGTTACTTTTTCTTCATTTTTTTTCTCTGTAAAGACTTTTTTTGTTGTTACTAAAATTCTACGGCATGAATCATTTTAGTTCAGCCACTTTTTATGCCATAACATTGGAAGGAAAATTTGCCTAAGATATTTAAGTGTATTTTCTAACCTAATCTTTTTTAAGTATAATTTTTTTTTTTGCATTTTCTTACTAACCTCAGAATCTAGAACAGAAATAGGCAGATAGTTGATTTTAAAAAGAAGCCTACAAACTAAATCTTTTATTGAATAAGTACTGCTTCTAGGTAGAGAAAGAGTAGGAAATTACAATTTGAGAGTTTTATTACTAGGTTTAAAACCCACAGAGAGGATGCATGCAAAAAAGCAATGCCCTTTGAAGCATTCTTATGGATGTGGAGACTTTTCTAACCCTTAGGGAGATCTACAGACATCCGCTATGCTCAGTTCTGGGAAGCTGCTTTTTCCCATGCTTGCAGCCTCCCTGTGGGGTAAAGGTCTGTTAATTTTGCATAAATATTTACCATATCTCATTTTAGCTAGCATTGCTTCCTCACACTGCTAGCAATAAGGAAACCTTTGCTTATCCAGCTTGAAAAGTTTACTGTTCTCAATATGACTAGTCTGGAGTATGTTCTGTTATTTTCTGAGGGTTGCTGAAGTTAAAAAATCAGATTGGAAAAAATAACAAGGAGATAAACAACCAATTCATAGTCTGTACATAATCTGGTTATTATAGAAATATTTGCCCACCCTTATTTTTTTTTGTATTTAAAAATGAGAAGGTTATCACACAACAGTGTAATTCACTTCAGTCTTGGCACATCTTAGAGGTTGAATTATTGCCACTTTCTTATATGTATTTGTATAATGCTAGTAGTAGTTTACATCCACATTTATTATACCTTTACAACTGTTTCCTAACAGTAACATACAGTTTCTGTTTATATACCATCATTCTAAATGCTTTAAAGGTATTACATTTCATACATATAACAACATCACTAGGCAGTTAGCATCCCATTTTACAGATGAGGAGAAACTTATATTCAGAGACATTCATTGACTAGTCCAGTATTTCCCAGGTAGTACATTTTTGAAGCCAGCTTTCTAATCTAGGTCTTTTGACTCTTGGTTCATTGTATTTGCTACTGCACATAATTTTGGGTACCTATCATTTTCATAAAATTAGTATCCAAACACAAATAGAAAGTATAAAATTCAAATACAAGAAGTTTCAGACAGGGGCGCCTGGATGGCTCAGTGGGTTAAGCCGTTGGTTTCAGCTCAGGTCATGATCTCAGGGTCCTGGGATCGAGCTCCGCATCTGGCTCCTTGCTCAGTGGGGAGCCTGCTTCTCTCTCTGCCTCTGCCTGCCTCTCTGCCTACTTGTCATCTCTGTCTCTCTCTCTGTCAAATAAATAAATAAAATCTTTAAAAAAAAAAAGTTTCAGACAAAGAAGGTTACTTTCTTAATATATAATTTACAGTAACAGCTTCTAAATTGTGTTCCAGAGAACATCAAGAACAAATTTGTATTTCTTTAATAGAAATATAGTTTTTTATTTTGCTAAATCATCTTTTGATCCCTACATTGTCTCAGGCTCTCAAGACAAAAGATAGAATATAAAATGGAATGACTGTGTCATCCCCAAGCTTTTATTATTTAAAAAAGGTCCAATCCATTTTATTAGTCAAAAGCAGTCCAATATTTGCAATTTCATATGATTTATCCTGGGAGCTTTATCAGTATGAATACATCTTAGATCTTGTCATTGCTTGGAAGGATTCTACTTTCAAATTTTTGTGTTTTTCTATTTCTTACCTTCTCTTCCTTCTCCCTCATGCCCTTTTGCATTACTCTTTTCCTTCATTGTCATCACCAGGCTTCTCATCTCTCCTATTTGATGCCATCTAGAACCTCTCCTGTTCCTCAATCATTTATTTCTAGTTGAGTCTTTTTGCCATTCCCTGCACTTTCCTGACCACATAGTAGATACCCAGTAGACTCCCTAGATTATCTATCATTTTTCTTTAGAGTGGCTTAGCAAAAGTTACTTCAAAGAAGATACCTTCTATTTTGACCTTTCTCACTGTTTCTTTACCTACCTAAGAGGTAGTAACCCAACCATTAATCTCTCCATCCAGAATATATTTATTGAGTAAAAGTTATATAATAGGTAATATTTTATACATATAATAATATTTTATACATATTATTTAACTTAATTTTCTTTTTTTTTTTTAATTTTATTTATTTATTTGTCAGAGAAAGAGTGGGAGAGAGAGTGAGCGAGCAGAGGCAGAGGCAGAGGGAGAAGCAGGCTCCCTGCCAAGCAAGGAGCCCAATGTGGGACACGATCCCAGGACGCCGGGATCATGACCCGAGCCGAAGGCAGCTGCTTAACCAACTGAGCCACCCGGGCGTCCCTTAACTTAATTTTCATAACGACTCTGTGAAGTAATGGATTTTGTTGTAAAATGTCCATTTGACAGGGTAAGAAACAAACTCAGAGTTTAAGTGGCATGCCTAGTGAGTGGGAAAACTGGGATTTTAGTCTGAATTTGTCTATCTTTGCAACCTGTATTCTTAAATACAACGCTATACTACCAGATACAGTCAGCATTTCATACCAGTAGTATAAAAAGGGAAGGTGGTGAAAATGAGGACTATTCTGGTTTGGGTATGGGTGTTGGTACAATTTGTCAAGATGGGGTATATAAAAGGAAGAGGGTACAATTTTGTTTTGTTTTATTATTTTTGTTTGGTTGACTGGATAGATGAAAGGAAGGTTAGATGAAAGATTGAGAAGAGAACAGATAAAGTAAGTGGCAGATTTTGTTTAACATACTATAGTAGTTGTCTAAAGGTTATCCCAAATCAGTAAATATACTTGCACTATCCAACATGATAGCTGTAAGACACGTGTTCATTTAAATTTAAATTAGTTGAAATTAGGTAAAATTGAAGATGTAATTCTTCAGTCACACTAACCACGTTTGAGTGTTCAGTAGCCACATGTAGTCAGTGGGTACTGTGTTAGACATTAGACATAGAACATTTTAATCAGGGGCCGTGGGTGGCTCAGTCGCTTAAGCCTCCAGCTCTTGGTTTCCACTCAGGTCATGATCTCAGGATTGTGAGATCAAGCCCCATGTCAGCTCCATGCTCAGCACAGTCTGCCTGTCCCTCTTCCTCTGCTCTTTCCCCTTGCTCACTCTTTCTCTCAAATAAAATCTTTTTTAAAAAAGCAACATTTTAATCATTGCAGAAAGTTCTGTTGGACACTGCTGCTAAACATTTATTATCTCATACTGTTTGCTGTGTTCAAGTCTAGGAGCAACTTAGCTGGGTGGTTTTGCTTTGAGGTCTCTAATGAGCTTGTAGTCAAGATGTCGGCTACTGAAGCAAAGGCTTGAACGGAGCTGGTGCATCTGCTTCCAAGGTGACTCACTCACATGCTGGGCAGGTGAATGCTGGTTGTTAGTTGGAGGCCTCAGTTCCTCCTCAGGCAGACTTTTTTCCATAAGGAAGTTTGAGCAGTCAGAAGTCACACTGTCATTTTTGTACTAGTTGGTAACTCTGATCAGTTCTATTCAGTGTGGGGAAGGACCTATACAGAGCGTGAATTCCAGGATGCAGGAGTCATTGGGGGACATCTTAGAGGCCGACCACCACAGGAACCTATGGAATATCCAGGTGTAAATGGCTCATGGGTGACATATGTGTCATCTATATAGAGGTGAGGGCTTGGCTGCTGCCTTTGTGTTTGTGATGGTAGTTGAAGTAATTTGAATAGGTGAGTTCAAAAGAATTGAGATTACATGGGAAGGATGGCCAAAATGACATCTGGGGGGAGGAGGGAAGTGCTCTCAAAGGCTATTAAGAAATGGTTACAGAGAATCAAGGCAGTGATTACAGAGGAGTAGGAGGAGTACCAGGAGAGCACTATATATACAAAGGAAACTTCAGGAAGGGATAAAAGTTGGAAGTAATATGTAATTAGCCTTACTAAATGATACAAAGTAGTCGAGAAAAACATAGGAGAGTTATTCTTCCAAAAATTATGTATTGAATAACTATACAAAGAACCAGAATAAGATATGTAGAGAGTAAGATAAAATTTGTAATAACTTATAGAGGCATACCTCTGAGATACTGTGAGTTCAGTTCCGGATCACTGCAGTAAAGTAAATATCATAATAAAGCAAGTCAAATGAAATTTTTTGGTTTTCCAGTACATATAAAAGTTATGTTTGCAGCATACTGTACTCTGGTAAGCGTGCAGTTGAATTATGTCTTAAAAAAAAAAAAGTACATACCTTAACTGAAAATACTTAGTTCTAAAAAGTGCTAACCATCATCTGAGCTTTCAGCAAGACCTAATCACTGATCACAGATCACTATAACAAATACAATGATAATGAAAAAGTTTGAAATATTGTGAGCATTACTAAACTGTGACACAGAGATGTGAAGTAAACAAATGTTGTTGGAAAAATGTTACCAATGGACTTGCTTGATGCAGGGTTACCACAAGACCTTCAGTTTGTGAAAAATGCAGTATATGCAGAGTGCTATAAAATGAGATATTACTATAATACAGTCTGAGACCATGGTTAAGCGAAGTTTTCTTGGAGGAAAGTAATATGTTTGTGAAAAACCTCTTTAAAAGGTAAGGATGTTTAGGTGTGGGTGTGTGTGGAGGTGGTGGTGGTGGTGATATGGATAATAGAATGGACATTTGAGACAAAGTATATTTTTTTATGTGTAGAATATTGCTAGAACATGAGTTTTGTGATGAAGCAAAGTGGTGAGAAAAGAGACTGGAAGGGTAATTGGAGTGGTCTTAAATGCATGATAAGGAACTTGCCTTTATCTTGTAGACTCTTTTTTTCTATACTTAAATTATTTGGATACTACATTAATAATTTGCCATAGTCTTATAATCACTGAACTATCAGTTACTTATTTTCTTAAAGACAGAATATCGTGTTTTTTATTTTGCTTGTAATTTTAACATGCATTGTTGTAATATGTTTAACATTGCTTTTTAAATTGAAAATCCATTCCCAAAAGAAAGTTTATTTCCTTATTATAAATAGAAAATCAATATTTTGTCACTTATAGAAGGCAACAGGAGAAAACTATGCACTATTATTAAATTTTTAAAAACTGAAAATGAAATACGTAGTGCATCCTTTGATTTACAGATAGGTCTGCCTTAAAAATCAGCTCCTCAGTGAGAAAACTGGTTGTAGTCAGCAGTGAAGGGATATTTGTACATTGCTTGGTGTATAGCTAAGATGAGACTTAAGATCATCAGGACAGATGCATTGTTAAAATTTTGATGTTAATAAATACCGAGAAGCCCACCTCTCAAGTATTTGTAGTTGGAAAGGTCAGAAGCTAGCTAATGGACACTTTGATCAGCAGTTATATTGCTGTTATATATATATATATATAAATATATATATATTATACTTATATTTATATTTATATATACTAATAAATAATTAGGTCTTTTGTTCCAAAAAATCACCTAAAGGAATTTTTAGAAATCTCTTCTTCTGAATGTGTCAAGTTATTTATTAGGTGATGTTCATGAATTGGAAAAAGGGGTTCCTCATCTACTTTTTGCTGCCACTCAGTTTGGGGAAATTCTTGTGAAAAAATATCAGATCTTTCAAGCATCTTTTATAACATTCAGAATATTTTCAGCAGTTTTTCAGTGGAGTCCTCAAGTGGTCCTTTCAGAGAAGAAGAAAAACCCAGCTCACATATCTTGTGATTCTAGTTTTGCAGTTGTTCACTTTTTTTTTTCTACATGGAATACTTAAATTTGTCAGCATAAATTTAAGTTGTTCACATGAGCAGATATATTTGTCAAGATGTGCTTATTTGCAAAGCTTGTCTCAGTCACGCATATGATCTCACAAATTGAAGATTTCTTCCAAAATATTTGAAATTCTTCCTGCATCTTAAATGGATGTGTGAAGACTTTTCCACTATTTCTGCCAGACTATACATAGTTCCAGTTTTGAAGTTAAGATAGGAAATACTCTCATAAGATTTTTAATGAATGTTTTCAAGCTGTAATGCTGACAGAAACCATGCACATAACTGTGTTAGAGATGCTGCAAAAGTGCCCAAGAAGAGTATCATTCCTGATGTTAAGTTACAGTTTTGAATGTGTCAGCGTGGCCGGTTACAGTTAAGGGACTGTGGGAGGAAACATGGTAAAGATGGGTGGTCATTTAGGAATTCATGAAGTCCTGTGACATCCAGGGTAGCTAAGCATGATCAAATCATGTGCGACCAATATATTTAGGAAGAAGAGAGAAGAGAAGCAATAGTTCAATCTCTTGGTCAACTTCAGTCTAATGGACTCACTCCATTTCCTCTGTAGAGCATGATTTCTACGTGTAGTGGGTTACATGCTTATGTGCAGGAGGCCACTTCATAGTATGTCTGAATACTTGTGCTTCCATTTGAACTGCATAATCCTAACCTGTTGTACTTGTATTGGAATTAGTTTAGTTAAATATTATGAAAACCAATGAAATATGAGCATAAAAAAGAAAGGCATTTCTGTGACAACTGAGTTGTGTGCACTTTGGAAATGCAAGTAGAGACCTGTCACTAAAGAAATTGCTGTCCTATTAGATGTGACTGAAAAATAACTCTTAGCTGTTTGGGAAAAAAGTAGAGTCTAGTGATCTAGTGAGTATTTTTAGTTTCTTGCTCCACTGTAAGGAAACTGAAACAGGAAATAAATCATGGCTGAGGTATTTTAGTACAGTTTATACAAGAAAGATAATAGGGCACTCCAATCAACACATCCTTAGTTAAGGAAAAGGCCTTGATCCTACATTTAAAAATTGGTAAATAAATGTACACTTATGTATTTTATTTTAAGAATTTTTATTTATTTATTTGACAGAGAGAGAGAAAGATCACAAGTAGGCAGAGAGGCCAGGCAGAGAGAGGTGGGGGAAGCAGGCACCCTCTGAGCAGAAAGCCTGATGCCCGGGCTCGATCCCAGGACCCTGAGATCATGACTTGAGCCGAAGGCAGAGGCTTAACCCGCTGAATCACCCAGGTGCCACTACACTTACCTATTTTAAATTGAAATGAAGCTTCAGGTATATATGAGTGTTTTGTGTTTTTTTTTTTTTAACACTTCCTTACTTTAACTGCTCTTTTCCATTAAATAACCAATCACTAGTATCAGTGAATTGAATAGGATAGTTTTTACTCTGGCTAAAGGCATGTCATTACTTCAGGAGATTTGAAGAGAAGGAAACATCTGAATGCTTCTTTTTCAATTACTAGTGTTCCTACTTCCAAGAATGCTTTATTTGCATTTCACTTTTACTTTTTTAAAATTTAATTATAGTTTGCATTTTTTTGTCTACTGCTGCTTTATATTTGTGGCAAATAATATTGACTTTTTATTTATAATAGCGAAATAGAGCTTCTTCTGTAGTGAAAGCAATAGTACTTAAAAGAAAACATTAAGTAACTAATAATTCAGGGGTTATATGACTGGCAGATCAGCAAGGCAGTATCAAAGTGTGGGAAACAGTAGTCTACAGGTTAAAGGCAAGTTCCTTAACATGCACTTAAGACCATCATGATAAGGCCTTTGTCTGACTTTTCCAGTGTCCTGTCTCACCACTTTCAGTTACCCAGACGTCATGTTGGTCAGCATAGGGACAGCCTCAGCTCAAGAATTGAGCCCAGACTGGATCTGGAAGATAGATAGTCGGGAGGGAATTTGATAGCTCCAAGGACAATGCTTTGAATGGAGAAATGGAACTGATTTTTCCAGCTTTGCTGAGCTTGTCTGCCTGATTCACTTTTGTGTTCCATACCTAGAAGGCAGTATGCAGCAAGTATTTGAATAGATGTGTGTGAATAAACGAGTAAACCCAAAGTAAGAGTTACAGTATTCTATAGCAGAAGGCGTAATCTTGAGTACCAAGCAGAAAATTTCAGAAAAATCTCTGAGCCCATGCCTTGCTGTGTCAGGAACTTTATCTTTTTTCTTTCTTTCTTTGTTTAGTTGTGATTTAAACAACTGGTCATGCCTGGGAGGACTGTGGTAAAGCAGTTTTTTTTATACTCTGCAATTGAGCATATAAATGGGCTTTAAACTTTATGGAAGATAATTTGACAATATAACTCAAAGGCCTAAGAAAGATTTAAACCTTTTGATTTAGTAGTGCCGATTTTGGTATCTATCTCAAGACATAAAAGGAAATGAAGCTTTTGTTGTCAATTTTTATGCAGAGATGTCAACCCCACCATTATCTGAAGTAGGGGCGAGGAGAGGAGGACCTAGTCTAAGTCTGGTGCTCTCAGGCGGTAGAGCTAGAAATCCTAATGGCAAAAACTGTTAGGACACCATTGTCACTGTAGGACATTTAATAGAATATTATATATTTAAGAACTGAAGACATTTTCAAGTAAATTTTAATGGGAGAGCGTTCATGGTATGTGAAAAGTAGGAGATAAAACTTCAAATATAATGCCAATTATGTTTTTAAAACATATATAGTGTTTAAAATTTAACATATAGACTTTTAGGTCATGTACTAATTTTTAAAATGTTTCTGGGTTGTGAGATTATGGATGATTTTTGCTTTACTTTTTATATCTATCTGTATTTTCCAGGCTTTCAGTGATGAATATGTATTGCTTTTGTAATTAGAAATGTTTTATTTTTAAGTGAAAACTCGACCTAGTTTTTAATTTATTTCTTTGATTTTTATTTTAATGAAAAACTAAGGTAGTCATCTGAAAGATAATGAGAGGGAAGTAATTATTATTATTAATTTTTTAAAGTAAGTTCTAGACCCAGTGTGAGCCTTGAACTCATGACCCCAAGATCAAGAAATCACATGCTATACCAACTGAGCCAGCCAGCCACCCTAAGCGGGAAGTAAATCTTGAGGTTAGGAATGCAGTTAGGAGGCCTCTGTGGGGGACAGAAGTTCCCGCAAGGGGGCACTGGTGATAGGGCTACGGAAGACTATAGTGACGGATAAGATAGAGGGGATAAAGGAAGATGAAGGCTCTAGGAAGCCCCTGTCATTGGATGTTTAATGTAAATATAAAGAATTGGAGATGAAAGTTTGGCTCTTAAAAATTGTATTCTTATTTGGGAATGTATAAATTTCATGTTAACAACTTCAGGTTCTGTTTTCTTTTAAAGATGTTATTTATTTGAGAGAGAGAGAGCGCACACACAAGAGAGGGGGCACAAGCAGGGTGGGGGGGGCAGAGGGAAAGAGAGAAGCAAGCTGCCTGCTGAGGGGGGCTGGATCCCACGACCTGGAGATCATGACCTGAGCTGAAGGCAGATGCTTAACTGACTGAGCCACCCAGGGACCAGATTCTGTTTTCTTTATACTTATTTAAATCTTCTATGTTGTTGAAGATCCTGTTTCCAATTTGTTAAGGTTAAGAACAGATACATAATAGGACTATGAAGATAATACGTTTCTGACATCTGTCACCCTGTGGATTGCCAGTCAGTGGACCTGGTTGTCCTGACAGGTATTAGTTGGCTCGCTTGCTAATTTATGCATCACTCGTGAAACTATAATCTTAGTGAAAAAGGGCACCTCCCAAGTAAGGAAGGATAATTTTTAGGTTAAAGTGGAGAAATTATGTGTACCCCTGGCAGCATTTCCAACAACAACAAAAGAAGCAGGAAAAAACCTGCCAACTATGCCTCCATTACCAAGACTCTGGAAAAATGGTCAGTTAAAAACAAAACAGTATCTTTCATGATGACTCCAAATGTAATTTAAATTTAAACATATCTTGGGGTGCCTGGGTAGCTTAGTCGGTTGGGCATCTGCCTTTTGGTTTTGGCTCAGGTCATGATCCAAGGGTCATGGGATCGAGCCCCGTGTTGGGCTCCGCACTCAGCACAGAGTCTGCTTGAGATGCTCTCCTTCTCCCTTTGCTCCTCACCCTGCTCCTGCTCTCTCACTAGCCCTCTCACTTTCTTTCTCTCAAATAAATAAATTAAATCCTCAAATTTAAATGTATCTGCTTCAGGAGAGTTACATTAGATTTCTTTTTTAAAATTTTTTCATGATGCTGTGAGCAACAAAATAACACAGTGAGTGCTCTTGTGTATCAAATATGAGGTTCCTTATTTTTCCACAAAAGTATCAGCTAATCTCTTCCCTTTTCTGACTGTGAGCAGCAGGTAAATTAATTGGACCACAGTCTGACCCCCAAATCCTGACTCCAGTTACAATTCTAAACTTACCTATCTTCCTTTCTTGGGGGTCCCATGATAATGTATATTCTATATAGGCGGATAGAAACAAATAGAAAAGAAGAAAATCTTAGCTGGGTACCATTACAGTATGGCAAAGTGGAGTTGGTAGTTTTGGGAAGCTTTGTTGCTTCTTACTTGCAGTAGTTTGACTGCGTCTCATTCTTTTGGGGATTACACAAGTAGGAATCCCACATGGGAAGGAAAGAGTATATGGCTGATCTGCAATTCTGCTATTCACGTCTCAGAACTGTTGTGATATGTGAATACTTTTGAGACTTTTTCTGTAGTTTGGGGGTGGAAATATGTCAGTGGGAGTTGTCTAAGAATTATAGAGGAGCACAAAAAGATTATTTCTGTTGTTTACATGCTGTTAATAATTTTTAAAAAATGTGTTGGAATACTTTTTTAATGATAAAATAAGATGCAAAGATTGCATTGTGGAATAGAGAAGAAAACTTAGGTCGAAAGTGCAACTTAAGATAGTATCTTTTATTTGAAAGCATTTTTATGGAAGAGAATCAGCATTTGTTTATTACCTGGTACATCCTAAGTACTGGGCTATACACTTACATCATTTAATCCTCACAACATTCCTATAAAGCAAGTCCTTGGTTTAATCATTTGTGAGGAAATCGAGGTCCATTGAAGTTCAGTAAGCTTCTCAGGGTCACCACCCAAAGCACTGAATGGCAGCACCAGATTTTGACCTCAGTCTGACTGGTACCTGAACCTGTGTTTTTTCCTACATATGTTTCCCTTTTTGAAAACTTTTATAGTAAATATCATCTGGCTTCCAACATTTATAATACAAAAGTGTTATTCTTTAGCTGCTGAAAAAGTAAAATTGGTTTTGTCCTTGGTTTCTAACTATTTTCATGATAGCAGTGTGATCTTATATGGTGACTAATGACTACAGAAGTGTACACACAAATCTTCTGTTTTTAGTTGAAAACTTACAATAAATTTCAGAGATAAGGGACAGCTATTTCAGAACTGGTGCTTGCTGATAAGTTTTAGAGACTTTGAATTCAATGACCTGGTGGTATAAGCCCCTTTAAATATTACATTGATCATTTTATAGAGATTAACTGGACTGATGCAATTTTAACAAAAGTAGGGTTTTGGAGGAATATAAGAATATTCTTTTCAGTGAGTTAATTCTAAATTTAAAAAAGGAAAAAACCTATGCTTTCTCAGTGTTATTAAATAGAAGCCTCAATTAGCTGTAACATCTGATTCTAATAGTTTCTTTTCCTCTCATTTTACTTCATTGTGAAATATGTCAAGCACAAGACCAAAAAAAAAAAAAAGAGTATAATATAATGAATATACATGCACCTGACACCTGGCATCATCATTTTGGGGGGAAGGGGAAGAACTAAAATTACAGGTAAAGTTGTGTCTCTCCTGTGTACTTTTCCCTAATCTTATTCTCTTCTCTTTCTCTGTGGAAGTAGTAGATTTGGTGTTTGTTGCTCTTGTACATGTTTTTATACTTTTTCTACATAGTTGGTACATCTTCACACATTATAGAGCTTTGGGGGGCATTTTTTTTAACTTCATAAAAATTGAATTCATGATGGGGCACCTGGGTGGCTCAGTGGGTTAAGCCTCTGCCTTCGGCTCAGGTCATGATCTCAGGGTCCTGGGATCAAACCCCGCATCAGGCAGAGAGCCTGCTTCCCCCTCTCTGTCTGCCTGTCTCTCTGCCTACTTGTGATCTCTCTCTACGTGTCAAATAAATAAATAAAATCTTGAAAAAAAAATTGAATTCATGTTGAATATATTTTGCAACTGGTGTTTTTATATTAAAAAATATGATTATGGTATGAGGTAGAGATTGTTTTACTTTTCCTTATAGGTAACCAGGTGTCTTGCCCCTTTTGTATAGTCTGTTTCCCCCCATTGATTTGCTGTGCTAAATTTGTCATTATATCATGTTCCCGTATTTTGTGTTTGTCTCTTAGCTTTTTGTTTTGTTCCACTGGTTTAACTGTTTTTTGTTTTTTTCCAGTTTCAGAGGTAGAATTTAGTGATTCATCAGTTGAATATAACACCCAGTGCTCATTCCATCAAGTGCCCTCCTTAATGCCTATCACCCAGTGACCCCATCCCTTGACCCAGTATCCCTCAGTTCACTGGTTTGACTGTTTCTCTACCAACACCAAACTCTCCAAATTACTTGAGCGTGTGAGTAGAGTAAGTCTCCTTACCCAGTTCTTCTTTCAGAATTTTCATTGCTAATCTTGGCTTTTTCTTGGGATCAGCTTGTCAGGTTTCATCAAAAGCCCCTCTGGATTTTTTTATTGTAGTTGCGTTCTTTAGCTAAATTTAGGGGAAATGAACAACTTCATGTTATCATCTTCCTGTACATGAACAGTTATTTCTTTAGAAATTTCAGGTCTTCTTTTATGTTCTTTAATAATAATATTAATTTGTAATTTTATTACAGATTTGTAATAAAATTTGTAATTTTATTTTATTTATTTATTTTAAATATTTAGAAAAGATTTAGTTATTTAACAGAGAGAGAGAGAGACACAGTGAGAGAGGGAACACAAGCAGGGGGAGTGGGAGAAGGAGCAGCAGGTTTCCCACTGAGCAGGGAGCCCGATGCGGGGCTCGATCCCAGGACCCTGGGATCATGACCTGAGTCGGAGGCAGACGCTTAATGGCTAAGCCACCAGGCACCCCAGTAATTTGTAATTTTATTCATAGAGGTCTCAAAACAGTTTTTGTTTAATTCCTGGAGCCTTTATGATTTTTTACTACTGTTATGAAGGTCAATTAGTCTCCCTCTTTTTCTTCCCTCCCCCTTCTTTCCTTCTTCTTGGCTCCTTTCTTTCGCCCTTCCTTCCTTTTTTTTTCTTTTCTCCCTGCCGCCTCCCATTCCTATCTCCTTTTGTCTGTCCTTCCTTCATCATCTAATATTTTAATTTTATGTTGTCTTGGCTGAAAGCCCTGTTTAAGGTGGTGTGGTATAGAGAAAAACATATGGGAGGCAGAATTGCTCGAAATGAATCCCAGCTTTGTCCTTCACAGATATATTAACCATGTCACCTTTTCTGTTGTGTTATTTGAGCCTACCTCTCCTAATCTGTATAGGGAGTTTCATACTTTCACACTGTCTACCTTACAGGTTCAAATGAGATTAGATAATTTTTCCCAATTAAAAACTTGAGTTTTGTGAAAAAGAGTAATTTCTAATTGAGAGGGAGTCCATTTTCCAAAATCAGACTATAGGTATTTATTAAAAGCAATACTATTGGGGCACCTGGGTAGCTCAGTGGGTTAAGCCTCTGCCTTCGGTTCAGGTCATGATCTCAGGGTCCTGGGATCCAGCCCTGCGTTGGGCTCTCTGCTCAGCAGCGAGCCTGCCACCTACTTGCCACCCCCACCCCCGCCTGCCTCTCTGCCTACTTGTGATCTCTGTCAAATAAATAGATAAAATCTTTTTTTTTAAAAAAAGCAATACTATCAAAGAAAAATATCTTGAATACATAAACTTATTTTAACTTTTAAAAATTATTTTTATTTTATTTTTTTTAAGTAGCTCCACACCAGTGTGGAGCCCAACCTAGGGCTTGAACTCATGACCCTGAGATCAGCCCAGAGAGCTGAGATCAAGAGTCAGACGCTTAACAACTGAGCCATCCAGGCACCCCTAAAAATTATTTTTAATGCTTGTACCCTATATCACATCCCAGAAGGAGGTGAAGTGGTTTATAGTAAAGAACACGTATGTACACACAGATGCAGACAGTTCCCAGTTAAAGACATTAACAAGTGTTTACAGTGATGGAAGTGCAAATATGACAGAAATGAGGGTTGATATGGCCATTGTGGGTAAGCCTCTCCCTTTTCAGGATGCTGTGGGTTAAAAACTTTAAAAAAAAATTGGAGACACTTAACTATAGAGAACAAACGGAGGGTTGCTGGAGGGGAGATGGGTGGAGGGATGGGGTAACTGGGTAATGGGCATTAAGGAGGGCCTGTGATGTAATGAGCACTGGGTGTTGTACGTAACTGATGATGACACACTAAATTCTATCCCCATATAATGTATTATATAATAATATATATATTTATGTAGATAAATATATAGATATATTGTATGTTATATATTATATATTAATCTATATATTTATATATTTACTATATTATAGTTATAATATTTATATTTACTATATATTAACATATGTCTAAATTAATATATAATTATGTATATAAATATATAGTGTCTATATAATATATATTATTATATAATACATTATATGTTTACTAGCTTGAATTTAAATAAAACAAAATCAGGATGCTGTGGAAAAAAAATATATGATTTGGCTCTTGGGTGTATTTCCTCCTTTGTAACAAGTCAGATTTTTATTATTTGTCATTAACTTCATAAAAAATTATTATTCACATAGATTTCAAGACAAAAATGGGTTGTGTCTCCTGCAACAGTTTTTTTTTTTTTAATATTTTATTTATTTATTTGACACAGAGAGATCACAAGTAGGCAGAGAGGCAGGCAGAGAGAGAAGGGGGAAGCAGGCTCCCCGCTGAGCAGAGAGCCCGACGCGGGACTCGATCCCAGGACCCCGAGACCATGACCCGAGCCGAAGGCAGAGGCCTAACCCACCGAGCCACCCAGGTGCCCTCCTGCAACAGTTTTAATAACAAGTTATGAGCAACTTTTTTAATGCCTTTTCTAATGACCTCTAACAATAACCTGAAGGGATGAGATGAACTCACTAAAACTATCCTTTGCGTGGACTAAGCTACTGTTGCTTGGATATTTTATAATTCATAAGGCACAAATTTGGATTAAAATCTAGAAAAGTGGTGCTCTAAACATTTTTATGTTACCTTCATACTTTTGAATATTGGAATTTTTGGTGGCATCCTGAAAGCCACTAAAGCTTTTAAGAGAACTCTAGATACCTAGTAGTAACTACAAAGTAACCACTACTGCAGTAAAAATGCCTTGTAAATTACAAAAGATTCTAAATTACCTCATTATTTAAGCAGTCACCATTAGCAGTAGTATCTGGGTTTCAGTAGAACTGTTTACTGGTCTGATCTGCTGATAATGTTTTCTTTTGTATTCAGGAAGTAAAGTTCTCATATATTCTAATAGAGATAGCATGTTTAACATGGGCTTGATATTATTTAATGCCTCTGAATTATATCTGTGCTTCACTACACACTATGTCATATACCAGCCCAGTACAGAGTTCTTTCTGGCAGAACTTTGCCCCAGTGTGTTAACTAATCAGTTTGCTTTGCAGGGTTCAATCTGCTGTCAAATACAGCTTGATCTTCCTAGGCAAGTGAGCAATATAGAGTACAGGAATCCTTTCTTGGTAACTCCTTGCATTTGAAAGATGCAAGGGAAACTGAAGTTTGTTTTATGGGAAACTGAAGTTTGTTTCTTAGCGATAGGACAGGGTCTCAATTTTTGTTTTCCCCCACAAAATTTTCCAAGTTTTGATAGAATTTTCAATCAGGTATGTCTGTTTTCAAATTCTGTCTCTACCGTTTGTTAGCTGAGTGACCTTAAAATTACTTGGATTCTCTGACTTAGCTTTTGTTTCTTTATCTGTATTATCCACTATACTATCTACTTCAAGGGATTTTGAACAATATTTTTTTAAATTATTAAATCATCAGTGATTGGTAATTTTTTGTTGAAGGGGGAATCTAGCTGAGATACCCTACCTCTAGAATTAAAAACAAATGCAGACACAAACAAAAGGCTCTTCAGGGTGAAACTAGTCCCAAACATTTTTTTTTCTGTAGAAGTATATGTAAAGTACACATTTATGTGATTTTATAATGTAAAATTTTAGACATACATTAAGTTAGAATAGTATAATGAACCTTCACATACATGTTAGCAGCTTCAGTACTAAAATTAAAGTTTTGTTTTTTTAAGATTTGTTTATTTATTTGAGAGGTGGGGGAGAGGCAGAGGGAGAGAGAAACCCAAGTCCACTCCATGATGAGTGATGAGTGCCTGATGCAGGCCAGATCCCATGACCCTGAGATCATGACCTGAGCTGAAACCAAGAGTTGGACGCCCAACCGACTACACCACCCAGGCGCTCCTAAACCTATAGTTTAATCTTTTTCAACCATGGAAGATGATATAAAGTGACAGATTCCTGCTCTTCACCCATTTGCTTAATCTCATTTACCAGATGTAGCAACAATTAAGTTGCTTTATACAAATGAAACTGTATGTACTGTTTTGTAACTTGAAGTGTTCATTTAGCAATATGCTTTTTAAATATGTTTTATTTCTGTGTGTGTGCCTATGCTTTTTGGCTGTACCATATTTTATTATATAGCTATATAATAATTTCTTTAGTAATGATCGGTGGTAAGACTTTAGGTGGTTTTTTTTTTCCTTTCTATGTTTCTTTTCCATATTCTTTTCACTGAACAGCTATTTCATTGATAGTGATGAAAATTAATTTGAGAACAAACTTAAAATATGAAAAATGTATTTTTATGGTTACCCATAGTCAAATGTCTTCCCTTTATTATGCTGTCATTAACCACCACCTCCTGCGTGTCTCCTGTGTCCTTCTCCGATGATCATTTCAGAGTGTAACCTTTGTTCAGTGTAGGAGAGATGCTTTGACTTTTAGATATGCTTTTTCTCATAAAAATGAACTACATAGTTAGAACTTCTTTTAAAAAAAATGTCTAACAGTTCTGTAATTTTGACATTGCTGGCATATTTTTTCCTTGAGTAAAGAAGAAATATTTACTCCTTTTTATTTGAATCACCCATAAAGAATAGGGAGGTACTTCTGGAGATAAAGTTGGGATTGTTGTGTACAGCTAAGTATGTATGTGAATATTAGGATACTTGATAAAAACAACTTTATTGAACTACTACTGAGCATTTCTAGCTGATTTTTCTGCTCAGCTCCAAAGGTACAACATGCGACGCCTGAGTGGCTCAGTTGGTTAAGCCTCCAATTCTTGATTTCAGCTCAGGTCATGATCTCCAGGTTGTGAGATCGAGCCCTCCATCAGGCTCCAAGCGCAGCATGGAGTCTGCATGTCCTTCTTCCTCTGCTCCTACCCCTGCCCTTTGTCAAGTAAATAAATAAAATCTTTAAAAAAAGTACAACATAACAGAAATTACCTTCCAAAATGCAAAGTTAACCTTGTGAATTTTGGTATAACAATCAGTTTGTATGTAGTTGCAAATTTAGAAAAAAAAAGTATTTTTTAAAACACATTTCTCTTGGGATAGTGAAGATTTTATAGATGGCTTTAGCAAAAAATATGCTTTTCTGAATAACTGATTACATTGAATCATACAGATTAGTGACTCAAGTCACTAATAAAACTCTGTTAAGTTAAATCTACACACAAAGCACAGATATTGCAGACTGAAATTTCAAACATTTTTGGATATCTGTCCTCCATTGAAGGCACATAAATAATTTGCTTTTACCCAACCAAATGTTTTTCAATTTGTGAAGGAGACGAAGGAGATTGGTATTTCACTTTAGTTTCCCAGTGAAGATTAAGAATGAAAAGATAAATGAGTCAAGGGGCTGAGAGAGAAGCTTTCCTTTAAACTCAGATGAGCATGTTCAAGATGACCCTCTCTGTTTCTCCTCCCCCCATTGTTAGCCACTGTATTTCTCAGATTTTAAGCAAAATTAGTCTTCTCATCATGGAAACTGTGAACATTCATTAACAACTGGGTTTCACTTTGAAATTTACACAGCAAACACCAAAGAATGAATTGTTGTTATAATCCATGGGAGTCTTGAGATTGACGTCAAAACACCAGTACAGCTGTGTAAGCAGTGGGAAGAGTATTTTTAACATCCCTGTTAGATCATCTTTTGACCTTTCTTTTTATGCTTTCTCTTGTTCCACTAAGTAGTTAAAAGAGAGAGAGGAAAGAAAAGCTTTATAACATAATTTTCTACGCAAGCCGTACTGATGTTCTTTAAATTAATACCTGTACAATCTTTTTTCTTGATTCTCTTCCCCTGCTTATCTTTCCTTTCCTTTTCCTGTGGTGGTCTAAGTTCTGCTGCTGCAGTTGCCTTTTTTTATTGGTAGTGGAGGGAGGACAAGTGTTTTTTAGCAGTTTATTTTATAGAACGGGTTTAGATTTACAGAAAAATTAAAAAGCTAGTGCAGAGAGGAACATGTACTTCATATTTGCACACAGATTGTCCTATTATTAGTGTATTACATTAGTATGGTACTTCTGGTAAAATTAATGACCAAGTTTTAATACATTATTATTCATTAGGTCCAAAGTTTATTCTGATTTCCTTAGTTGTCCTTATTCCTTATTTCCTTTTTCGGTTCTAGGATCCCACGCAGGATACCACGTTTCATTTAGTTGTCATGTCTCCTTGGGCTCCACTTGGCTGTGATGGTTTCTTAGACTTAACCTTGTTTTTGGGGATCTTGAAAGTTTTGAGGAATACTGGTCAGGTAGTTTATAGTATGTCTCCCCATTGAAATGTGTCTTTTTTCCTCATGACTAGACTGGAGTTAAGAGTCGTTGGAAAGATGATCACAGAAGTATAGTGCTGTTTTTATTACATCATATGAAGGGTAGTACTATCAACACAGTTTATGACTGTTGATGACCTTGATCACCTGGCCGAAGTAGGGTTCATCAGGTTTCTTTGCTGTAGAGTGTTGTAGTGTTCTGATAAGAATATCCTAGTTAGGTGAATTGCTTTGTTAATTGCTTGGGCTTTAAGTATTGAAGTAAGTCATCATATTGATATAGTGCTTATGGAGATGTTAAATATTTTTATAAATAACATGTCCAGAGCTAAGAATTGAATTTTTAGGGGCGCCTGGGTGGCTCAGTGGGTTAAGCCGCTGCCTTCGGCTCGGGTCATGATCTCAGGGTCCTGGGATCGAGTCCCATATCGGGCTCTCTGCTTGGCGGGAGGCCTGCTTCCCTCCCTCTCTCTCTTTGCCTGCCTCTCTGCTTACTTGTGATCTCTCTCTGTCAAATAAATAAATAAATAAATCTTTAAAAAAAAAAAAAAAGAATTGAATTTTTAAAATGCTAAGCCTTTCAAGTTTTATTTTTGAAATAAAGATTTATTTTTCTGTGGAATTCTAAAGATTTTATGTTTAAAGCAACAACTTAAGTTTTATATTTTAGGTAGGGAGTTAGAGAAATTAGTCAGTTTATCAGCTATTTAAATTATGGACTTAGGGACACCTGGGTGGCTCATTTGGTTAAATGTCCATTCTTGGTTTAGGCTCAATTCGTGCTCAGGGTCCTGAGATCAAGCCCCACAGCAGGCTCCGCACTCTGCTTGCCCTTCTCCCTCCCCCTCTCCCTCCCCCACCAAAGTGTGTGCAGTGTGCAGGGGTACATGCTAACATGCATACTTTCTCTCTCAAATAAATAAATAATAAAATAAATAAATAAATTCTGGACTTAACGCTATTTTTTTTATCTTTAAAAAAATTAACTTACTTTGGGCTGCCTGGGTGGCTCAGTGGGTTGAGCCTCTCCCTTTGGCTCGGGTCATGATCTCAGGGTCCTAGGATCGAGCCCCGCATCAGGCTCTCTGCTGAGCAGGGAGCCTGCTTCCCCCTTTTTCTCTGCCTGCCTCTGCCTACTTGTGATCTCTCTTTCTCTCTCTCTGTCAAATAAATAAGTAAATAAAATCTTTTTTAAAAAATTAACTTACTTTGAGATACAACTTACCTTTGATAAAGTTCACTCATTTTCATTGTGTATTTTGAAGAGCTTTGACAGTGTGTACAGTTTTTAATGAACACATCCATAACTAAGATGCAGAACATCTCCAGCACCCCAAAAAGCTCTCTCCTGCATCTTTTCATTTAGTTTTCTACAATCATTGATCTGGTTTCTGTCACGAGAGTTTTTGTCTTTTCTAGAATGTCATGTTAAGTGCTTCATACAGTGTATGTAATCTTCTTATGCCTGTCTTATTTAATGTTTTTTTGATTCATCCAAGTTGTTGCATGTTGTGGTAGTTTCTTTTTCTTGCCTTCATATTCCATTGTGTGAATATGCCAGAGTTTCTTTATCTACTTATCTATTGATGGACATTTGAATTGTTTCCAACTTGGGCTATTTTGAATAAATCTGAACATTGGCACTTGTGTTTTTATGTGATTGACATTTTCATTTCTCTTTGGTAAAAACCTTGAAGTAGGATTGCTAAGCTATGTAAGTATATGTTTAACTTTATAAGAAACTGCTGAACTGTGTTTTCCAAAGTGACTATCATTTTACATTCTCACTAGCAAGGTAGGAGAGTTTCATTTGCCCCACATCCTCGTCAGCACTTGGTATTAACAGTCTTTTAAATTTTAGTCATTTTCGTGAGTATGAATAGCCAGGTCATTGTATTTTTTTTTTTTAATTTGCATTTCTCTTCTTAATGATACTGAGGACTTTTCATGTGCTTTTTGATGTTTTCTTTTGTGAAGTGTCTGTTCAAATCTTTTAAAAATTGGCTTACTACCAAGGTGTAAGTTATGAGTCCTTTATCAGGTATGTGTTTTGAAAATATTTCTCCCAGTTTGTGGCTTGTCTTTTTATTGCCTTAACAATGTCTTTCAAAGAATAGATGTTTTAAATTTTGATTAAGTTCAATTTGTCAACTTCTTCTGTTAAAAAAAAAACCAACTATAAAGTTACTGCTTTTGGGGTCCTACCTGAAAAATCGTTTGTTTGTTTGTTTGTTTTAAGATTTTATTTATTTATTTGACAGGGAGAGACACAGCAAGAGAGGGAGCACAGGCAGAGGGAGTGAGAGAGGGAGAAGCAGGCTTCCCGCTGAGCAGGGAGCCTGATGTGGGGCTCCATCCTAGGACCCTGGGATCATGACCTGAGCCGAAGAGCCGAAGGCAGATGCTTAACAACTGAGCCATTCAGGTTCCCCACCTCCACCTGAAAAATCTTGACCTAAGTCAAGGTTGCAAGAATTTTCTCCTAATTTTTACTAAATTTTACTCCAAGTTTTTAGTCCCATGATATATATCAAGTTAACATTTGTATATGGTGTGGGATAAGGATTAGGTGGGGGGGGGGTGTGTGTTTTGGCATATGCTCCAGTGCTATTTGTAGAAAAGACTATTCTTTTCCTGTTGGATTATCTTGGCATTTGTGCTCAAAACTCCATCAGTCCTCTACATATGTGTCTATTTATGCTCTTCCTATATTTTGTTCTTCTAATCAATATACCTGTCCTTGTGTCTTGAGGAATGCAGCTTTATCTTGAAAGAAGATAATGTAAGCCTTCCAGTTTTGTTGTTTTCTGAAAAAATTGTCTTGGCTTTTCTAGGTCCTTTGTATCGAATGGATCTGAATTTGAGAATCAGCATGTCAGTTTTTTTTTTTTTTTTAATGCTTCGATTTTTGAAGATGACTGTGTAGAATGTAGGTCAGGGTTAGGGAGAATCAGTGTCTTAACAATATGGGTCTTCTGATTCATGAGCATAATCTCATTCTTCATGTATTGAAGTCTTTTATTTCTGTCAAAAAATTCTATAGTTTTCAGTGTATATGTCTTGCATAGTTTAATTCAGCTCTATATATTCGTGCGTTTTGAGGTTATTGTAAATGATAATTAAAAATTAATTGTTGGGGTGCCTGGGTGGCTCAGTCATTGGGTGTCTGACTTCTGCTCAGGTCATGATCCCTGGGTCCTGGGATCGAGCCCCACATGGGGCTCCCTTCTCGGGGGGGAAGCCTGCTTCTCCCTCTCCCACTCTCCTTGCTTGTGCTCCCTCTCTCACTTTGTCTCTGTCAAATAAGTAAATAAAATCTTAAAAAAATATTTTAAAAAAATTAACTGTTAATTTGTTGCTAATAGATAGAAATATAATTGCTTTTTTTTTTTTTAAAGATTTATTTATTTATTTATTTGACAGACAGAGATCACAAGTAGGCAGAGAGGCAGGCAGAGAGAGAGAGGAGGGAGTGGGCTCCCTGTCGAGCAGAGAGCCTGATGCGGGGCTTGATCCCAGGATCCTGGGATTATGACCTGAGCCGAAGGCAGAGGCTTTAAGCCACTGAGCCACCCAGGCACCCCAATATAATTGCTTTTTGTATATTGATTGTGTGCACTATTTTCTTGCTAAACTTATTCTGTTTTTTAAAATACAGATTTCTGGGGCGCCTGGGTGGCTCAGTGGGTTAAAGCCTCTGCCTTCAGCTCAGGTCATGATCCCAGGGTCCTGGGATTGAGCCCCGCATCAGGCTCTCTGCTCAGCATGGAGCCTGCTTCCTCCTCTCTCTCTGCCTGCCTCTCTGCCTATTTGTGATCTCTGTCTGTCAAATAAATAAATAAAATCTTTAAAAAAAAAAATAAAATAAAATAAAATAAAATACAGATTTCTTTGGATCCATTTTTTTTTTTTTTGAAGATTACTTATTTTAGAGAGAGAGAAAGAAGGCATAAGCAGGAGTAGGGTCAGAGGGAGAGGGAGAAGCAGGCTCTCCACTGAGCAGGGAGTCCGGTGCAGGGCTCAATTCCAGGACCCTAGGATCATGACCTGAGTTGAAGGCAGCCACTTAATCGACTGAGCCACCCAGGCACCCCGATTTCTTTGGATCTTTTACATAGATGATCATGTCATCTGTGGTTAAAGACAATTACATTTTTTCCTTTCAGTCTGTAAGCTTTTTATATATTCATTGTCTTATCTCTCTGGCTAACATGTTAAATCGAAATTGTGAACATAGCCATGTAGACATCCCTGCCTTGTTCTTAGTCGTGGAGGGAAGGCATTTAATTTGTTACCATTGAGTGTGATGTTAGATGGTTGTTTTTTAGATGCCTTTTATCAGTTTGGGGAAGTTGTCTTCTATCTTAGTTTGTGAGATATTTTATCATTAACAGGTGTTGAATTTTTTAAAAAAATCTTCGGCATCTAGTGAGATGATCATATGGTTGTTGTCTTTTTAGACTGGCAATACGGTGAATTACATTGAATTTTAAATGTTGAGCCAATCTTGCATTCCTGGGATAAACCCCATTTGGTCATGATGTATTATTCATTCTGTATATTGATAGACTTGGTTTACTAGTATCTTGATGAAGATTTTTACATCTATGTTCATGATACTGGTTTTCATTTTCTTGTAATATCATTGCCTTGTTTTGATATTGAGTGTAATGTTGGCCTCAGAGAATGAATTGGGAAATATCATGTGTTTTCAGAAAGAGTGTATGTAGGATGTTATTATCTCTTCCTTTAAATGTTTGTGCCAGTCCCCAGTGAAGTCGTCTGAGCCTGGAGTTTTATTTGTGGGAATGTTTTTAACTAACAATCCAAGTCACTACCTAAGAACACCTACTACTGACTTTCTATTATATACTAGTCATTTAATAACAACTTTATTTTGGAATAATTTTAGATTTACAGAAAAGATGTAAAGGTATTGTTGAGAGCTCCCATATACCTTACACCTAGTTTTTCTTGTTGTTAACATCTTACATTAATATGGTTCACCTATCAAGACTAAGAAACTGACATTGGTGTTAACTAAATACAGACTTTATTTGGATCTCACCAGCTTTTCCATTAATGATCTCTTTCTATTCCAGAATCCAATTCAGGATTCCACATTCCAGTTTTCATGTTTCCCAAGTCTCTTCTGGTTTGTGAAAGTTTCTTAGGTTTTCCTTATTTTTTATGACCTTAACAGTTTTGAGGAGTACTGGCCCAGGTATTTTTTAGGATTTCCAGCAGTCTGGGTTTGCTGCTGTTTTTTTATTATTAGGGTTGTGCATTTTTGGAAAGAATCTCTTTGGAAAGAGATGAAGGGCTCTTTCATTTTGTATCAGGTATATAATATCTATATGACATCCATATGACCTCATTGGTGGTATTAACTTTGACCACTTGGCTAAGGTAGTGTTTGCCAGGTTTCTCCCCTCCAGAGTTACTCTTTTTCTCTCTCCATACTCTGTTCTTTAGAAGCAAGTCACTTAACATCCAATCTGCTCTTACAGGAGGAGGAAGTATCTGCATAGATGATTTAGAATTTTTCTGTAAGGAAGATTTTTGTGCCTGCCTTCCTTCCTTCCTTCCTTTATTTATTTATTTATTTATGTCAGTGTGGACTACTGTATATTTATTTTATACTTTGAGTTCTAATCTAGTACTATGTTTTTATTTTGTTATTCATATTGTTCCAATTTTGACCATTGGAAAAGCTTTCAGGTTGGCACTTGCCTCTATCTTTTTTGTTTTTTGAGTACTTCCTTATTTTTGGTACTCTTAAAATGCTCATTTTGTGTTTTCTTTGCCCTAGTTGCAGCCATTTTCCCAAGGACTTATGAGTCTTTCTATAGGAGAATGGTATTTAGAAAGAAAACTGTGGGTGCTGGGTATGCTCATGGCTGTTGGGGTGCCATTGCTTTTAAGCCCTTTCAAGGGACAGAGCTAGGTAACTTATATGTATATACCCATGTATACACACATATCTGTAATTGTTTTTGTATCTGTCTGTAGATATATTAAGCATGAGTTCTTACTGGTATATCTGATTTTAACCAGTACCACAGGGTTCACTCTAGTCTTCCTTTCTTGTTTATGTGTGTATTTCACAGTGAGAGACCTGGCTCCAAGCATATATTATCCATTTACTTATTTGTTCAGCTCCAGTATACATGAAAAGCTATTTCAGGTCTGTTAACCTATGTACCCACGAGAATCAGACCTTCCAATTAGAGTCTAGTATTTATTTTAGTCATTACCCTTGCAATTTCCAGTAAAAACATCACTTTCCAAAGTTAGTTAGGTCAACTTGTTCCCCCCCCAACCCCCTTCAGTGTGGTTGTGTCATAATTTGTAATGCAGTTAGATTCATTTATTATGGTTCTACATTTCATCTTGGAGTCTTCCAACATTTTGGTTGATGGATTTTTGTTGTTGTTTGGTCAACATTCATAGAAGCTCACTCTTCAAAATGTACAGTTCTGTGGTTTCTAACTAAGGAGTTGAGTCATGTATCCACACCCCTCGTATCATAAGGAAAATGTCCTGCACCCTAAATGTGTCCCTGTAGGTCCCATTTGTAGCCAACCACCTTCCCCTCCGCTAATTCTTAGTAACTGCTAATGTGCGTTTTTGTCCAGTTTGTTTTTAATTTTGCTTTTTCCAGAATGTCCTGTGAATGTAATGATGAAGATCTTTGGATTTTGCACCTGACTTCAACATAGCAAAATTCATTTAAGATTTTTCCATATTGTTGTCTGAAATGATATTTCATTCTTTCTGAATTGAATAATATTCCATGTATGAATGTATCACTGTTTATCCATCCCCCCACTGAAGGACATTCTGATTACTTCCAGTTTTTAGCACTGGTGAGTTAGTAAAGCTGCTGTAAACATCACAGATGGATTTTTCTGTAGACAGAAATTTTGACATAATTTGGGTAACATACCTCAGAATGCGATTTCTGGGTCACATGGTTGTATGGTAAGTTGTATCACTGCTTCTCTCTTAAGTACCTAGAAACCATAAATTCAGTAAAATTTGTTAATATTGTCCAAGGAAAGCATTAAAATCGTTAGTCTCTAGTTTCGCATACCTAAAAATCTACTCTAACCTTTGATTCTTCTTTCTTTATTTGTTTATTTTTTTTACAAACTGCATTTGCCAAGGTGTGGTTCTGTGGAAGCTGATTCTTCATAGATCACTAACTGTGACTGTGATTTCTAAGCAAATTCACAGAACCCTAGGCTATAATTTAAGCGAGTGCCATGATTACTGGGTTTTCACTTAAAATTAGATATATTCAGATGTTTTAGGGAATATGTTTTATCAAACAAAGAATATGTTTGTTATTCATTACTAATGTACTGATCCCAGAAATTATGTGTGTGCAAATTGTCAAATTGGGTTGATGCTTCAGGAAAGGCAAATAGAGGCTAACGAGTCTTAGTGTGGCAGTGCCTTTGTTGGAGAGCAGTATTTGAGGCAAATTACTGTTTTAGCAAAATTACATGGCTTCCAGGGATTAAATTGAATGAGTGTGTGTCTCTGTCCCTCCCTTATTGTACTGTAAGTGGCAGGGATGCAAGTTAACAGAGTGCCAGACATCATAATGCCTGGAGCATAGTTAGAGACCAGGGAAGATTTACAATAATCAAACACAGACAAAGTAGCATGAAGAAATTTCAATCCTCCCAGCCTTGCTTACAAACTTAATTAGGCTTATTGGGGCAGAAAGTATTTTTCCTCCTCTCATTTTTTATCTGTTTCTCCTCCATCCCCACCGCCTGTCCCAGATTGTCGTTGAAGGGGTCACACTACCAACAAAAAAGAGACCTTTTTTGTAAATCTTTATTTATTTGGTCAGTTTGCCTTTAGGGAAAGGAGCAGGAGCAATAACAAAATTTTAAGATATTCGGGCAACTCCGTTTTTTAAATAGAGACACTATGTTTTTCTAAAAATCATACTTTATTCAGGAAATTCTGAAGGAAATTAATTTGTGTGGCTCTACCATTAGAGCTTTTACAAGAATTTTTAATTTTGTGGGAGCTGCTTGGCCTCCCCCTTAAAAAAACTTGTCAGCTAAATCTTTGCTTTCTTTATCATTTAAGTATTTTTGTGGCATAACCTAGAGTCGTGTTCATGGATGCTGTTCTTTGCCTTTTTCCTTTAGCAGCACAGTGTTGGGCTTCGGGTGATGATGGTAGACGACTGGGGGTGGGGGAGAAGAGGTGGGGTTTCTTCATATCATCCCTCTTGTGGGCAGTAAAATCATCCGGCAAATGCTTTTCCAAGGATGTCGAGTGTATATATAAAGGAAAAACCTAAGGTTGCTAAGGGAGTGGTGTTTTGGTGAGGATTTCATTCTCTTTTACTCCATGGAAACAAGCCTTTTGAGCTTTTACTTGTCTGCTGATTTGTCCGGTGATCCAGGTAATCTATAGCAGTCTTTGTTTTCTCAGTGGTGTATGAAATGTAGCAAAATGGTAGAAAAATAGCTTCAGTGAAGGGGATGTACCTATCACAGAGGAGCAAGATAGAAAAAGGAAGAGGAGATTTTTACATTGTTCATTTTTCTAAAATTGTTTTTAAGGTTTTTCATGTTCTAAAAGCCTAATTTGACATAAAGGAAGAAAATTTCTAGTTTTGAAAATCTGCTTTAATTGCTTAGCTTGAGAACAAAGGTTTTAATATCCAGCATTGCAGGGATATTTGTATGCAGAAGGATAGGAAGCAGCATCCTTCTTTTTACCTTTTTAGAACTGAAATGACATAACTTCTCTTGAATCTTGGCGAGGGACTTTGATTTATTATTCTGTAAATTGTGATTTAATTATCTGAAGCTTCAGGATGGTGGTTTCCCTTTGATACCCAAAGGACCTCGGATGGGGTATGGGAGGACTAGGATTAATCCTATGGTGGGGGGAAGGGAGTGTTTTTATAGGGTAATCTTCATGATTGTTTTTTCATTTGAAACTAAATACAGTCATTTGGAAAAGGTGATATCCATGGAGACAAACACTGTTATCAATTTGAATTATTTTATCCTTTGTTCGGTTTGTGGTCTTTTTGCCTTTGTCAGCTAAAATGTTGGTTATAAATATGAAGAAGCTGCCGGATTGCTATGTGATGGCATTGGAATTGCCTTCTGCTTTTTTTTTTTTTTCTGCATTCATATCTGTGAATACAAGAGCAGAGGCATGACTGTGAAAAGAAGTGGTATAAAATGCTGCAGGCTTTTTTGTTTCGTCCTGAATGTGTTTTTCATGGTGGAAGTTATTTTCTTGTGGACAGAAAGATTCAGGACCATAGTTTACGACACTAAAAAGTGCACTGCAGATAGCTCTGTTTTGAAAAGACAGTCTGAAACCATTTTTAAGCATACTCTGAAGCTTTCAGTTAATTTGATCATCTCCATCAGGGTGATAGGAGTTATCTTACTGTTTGCCACATTTTGAAAGCTGGTTGACCCCTTAGAAAATTAACAAATTAACAATTACTTATTGAGTCTTTATATTATGTTCTGTGCTTTAGATATATATGAGGGCTATAAAGAACTCATGTATATGATGTACTATTTTCAGTGCTAGGATACGAGTACTGGTTGTATACTCATGCACTAACATGTAGGTATTTTTACATAAACTATTACATTTAATCCTCATAACCAGTCACAAAATTATGAGCGTCCCTTTTTCTAGTGAGGAAATTTATATTTTGAGAGGTTAGGTAATATAAACAAAACCATGCAGCCTAGACTAGTCAAGTCCCAAAACTCTTTCCACTGTTTCCATATGAGCAGAGTAAAACATTTTATCACAATTATTTGACATCACAAAGAGTGACGCCAGTGGAACAAATGGGAACTAGGGATCCTAATTTCTGCCAAGTACTGGGTGATTCTGTAAATAATTTAACATCATCTATCAAGTGTGAGATTGGAGTAAGTCACCTTAAAGTTCAGCTCTAACATTACTTGATTCTGTTCAGTGTAAGAGATTTTCATGTGTGGCTTATGGAAACAAGCCTCATTAATGGGTTATTACAATGTGTACCACCTTCTAACATATTACATTATACATTTATTTATTAAGATCATCATTGTCGGGGCACCTGGGTGGCTCAGTGGGTTAAGCCTCTGCCTTCGGCTCAGGTCATGATCTCAGGATCCTGCGATCAAGCCCCACATCGGGCTCTCTGCTCAGCAGGGAGCCTGCTTCCTCCTCTCTCTCTGTCTCTCTCTCTGCCTGCCTCTCTGCCTACGTGTGATCTCTGTCTGTCAAATAAATAAATAAAATCTTTAAAAAAAAAAAAAAAGATCATCATTGTCGGGGCACCTGGGTGGCTCAGTGGGTTAAGCTTCTGCCTTCGGCTCAGGTCATGATATCAGGGTCCTGGGATTGAGGCCCACATCGGGCTCTCTGCTCAGTAGGGAGCCTGCTTCCTCCTCTCTTTCTGCCTGCCTCTCTGCCTACTTGTTATCTCTGACTGTCAAATAAATAAATAAAATCTTTTAAAAAAAATCATCATCATTGTCTGTTGTCTCCCTCTTCCCTTTACCCCAGATGTATTACAAGGACCTAGGTTAGTACCTGATTACAGAGTATACGGTAATAAATTCATTTATTGAGTAAAGGAATAAATGAGTGAGTAATAGACTTGTATAGTACATTGGTAATATAAGTGACTTTGTACATTTTAATACCAACACATTATTTTGGGGCTACAATTATTTTATTATTACAATGATCTTTTGAAGAATTAATTACTGTGAGAATCTTGAAAAGAAGACGACCTATAAAATAATCAAACTTAGGGAAGTAAACTAAAGTTTTCTGAAATTTCTCCATACTAGATTATTGATAGTATAGAACTTGATGACCATAGGCTTACCCAATATTATATTTAAAAATACTTTTCTAAAGCATTATTGGATGATTCCACATAAGCAAATAAGCAAAAAAATAAACATAGTAGCAAAGTTCCTTTATGATTTATCCTTAAATTTATGTATACTCTCACATGCTATTAGTTTACAATGGGTAGAAAATATCCAGACCATTGAGTCTTTTACTTAAGATATTTCTTGAAGTATGATACAGTGCTTACTGGTAGTTTTGGTTCATTTGAACATTAGAATTTTTGAGATTTTAACAGGTCTATTAAGGTATAATTGTTGTATGAGAAAACTGTTTATGTTTAAAATACACAGTTTGGTAGGTTTTGATTTTTGTATGCAACGGGGAACCGCTCTACAATAATTAAGATAATAAACATATTCATCACCCCAAAAGTTCCCTTGTGCCTTTTGCAGTTCTTCCCTTTGAATCCTCCCACCCATTGCCAGCTACCGCTGTTACCATCATTACGGATTAGCTTGCACTTTCTTGAGCTTTACATCATTTATATCATGGTATAAATATATGCAGGGTATGTGTTCTTTTTGTTTGACTTTTTAAATTCTGTGTAATTATTTTAAGATTTGTCCATGTTATGTGTATCAGTAGCATAACTTTTTATTGCTGAGTAATATTCCAGCATATGGATAAGCCATAATTTGTTGACCCATTTATCTGTTGATAGTCATTTGGTTGTTTCAAGTTTTGGTCTATTAAGAATAAATTTACTTTGGACATACAAGTGTTTGTATGGACATGTTTTCATTTCACCTAGGAGTAGAATGGCTGGATATGTGGAGCAGTATATTTACCTTTATAAGAAACTGCTAAATTGTTTGTTAAAGTGGCTGTATTGTATTGTTTTTACCAACAATGTTCCAGTTAATCCACAGCCTCACCAATATTTGGTATTGTCAGTCTTTTTAATCTCATTCATGTTAGTGGGTGTATAATGGTGTCATACTGTAGTTTTTATGTGCATTTTACCTAGTGACCAGTAATGTTGAAGGTCTTTCCATGTGTTTATTAGTATTTGTATGTTTTTCTTTCATGAATTGTCTGTTCAAGTCTTGTTTTTAGTTACGCTTTTTATAATTGAGTAGTTAGAGTTTATGATATATTCTGGATCAGAGTCCAGAATATTAGATATTTATATTAGATATTTGTTTTGGAAATATTTTATTCCAGTCTTTGATTTGTCTTTCCATTTTTTTAGTATTCTCTCTTTTTCAATAGCTTTATTGATAATGTAGTTCACATTTCAAAGATCAGAAGTTTTTAACTTTGAATTCCAGTGTGTCAGTTTTTTCCTTTTATGTTGTGCCTTTGGTATATAAATCTAAGAAATAGTTTCCTAATCAATATTTTCTCCTGTGTTTGCTTTTAGAAGTTTTATAGTTTCAACTTTACTTTTAAGTTTGGGATACATTTTGAGATAATTTTATAATATGGTATGAAGTATAAATTGAAGTATATATTTTTTGCATATAGATATCCAAATATTCCAGTACCATTTGTTGAAGAGACTAAATTTGCTTTTGTACTTTTGTCAGAAATCAGCTGTATCATATACATGGGGGTCTCTATTCTGTTGATCTGTTTGTCTCTCTTGACCCCAATACCACACTGTCTTGACTACTGTTGCTTTATAGTAAGTCTTGAAATCAAGTAGAGTTGGTCCTCCTACTTTTTCAGTTGTTGGCTCATCCGGGCCCTTTACATTTCCATATGAACTTCAGAATCAGTTTATTCATTTCTGGAAAAAAGCCTGTTGGGATTTTGATTGGAATTGCATTGAATCTGTAGATCAATTTGTGGTTGAATGATATTTTATTTTATTTTATTTTTTTTAATATTTTATTTATTTATTTGACAGAGAGAGATCACAAGTAGGCAGAGCGGCAGGCAGAGAGAGAGGAGGAAGCAGGCTCCCCGCCAAGCAGAGAGTCCAATGCGGGACTCGATCCCAGGACCCTGAGATCATGACCTGAGCCGAAGGCAGAGGCTTAATCCACTGAGCCACCCAGGCGCCCTGAATGACATTTTATTTTGTTTTATTTTATTTTTTTAAAATATTTTATTTATTTGACAGACAGAGATCACAAGTAGGCAGGGAGACAGTCAGAGAGAGAGAGGGGGAAGCAGGCTCTCTGAGGAGCAGAGAGCCCAACGCGGGACTCCATCCCAGAACCCTGGGATCATGACCCGAGCTGAAGGCAGAGGCTTAATCCACTGAGCCACCCAGGTGCCCCCTTGAATGACATTTTAATATTAAGATTTCCAATCCATGAACATGGCATGTAGCTCCATTTACTTAAGTCTGTTTTTCTTAGCCATGTATGTTTTCAGTTTATAGGTCTTATTACACATCTTCTGTCAGATTCACTCTGTGTATTTAATATTTTAATGTTATCATGGGTGGTATTATCTTCTCAGTTTCAGTTTCTCATTGTTTGTTGCTAGTATTTTATATGCAGAAGTGCAGTTGATTATTGATTTTTGAATCTTGCAAACTTGCTAAACTTATTAATTCTAGTAGGTTTTTGTTGATTTCATAGAATATATAGATCATCATGTAATCTACATAAATATAGTTTTACTTCTTTTCCAATCTGATGCCTTGTTTTTTGTTGTTGTTTTATTGTCTTACTGTACTAGCTGTAATAGTACAGTGTTGAGTAAAACTGATAAGAGGGGACAGTCCTGTCCTGTTCCTGATCCTAGAGGAAAAGGCTTCTGCTTTTCACCATAAGTATCATGTCAGCTGTCGATTTTTATAGATGCCAGTAATCAGGGTAGGCTTTTTATGAATGTTTATTGCTATAAGAACTAGAAATATAATTGATAATACTCTTGTTCAAATTAAGTAAAAAAAATTTAAGTAGAAAACACCACATTTACATTTTTAAAGAACAAAGACTTTCAGTATTTTTTAGTATGGTAATACTCTTTTTTTTTTTTTAAGATTTTATTTATTTATTTGACAGACAGAGATCACTAGTAGGCAGAGAGGGAGAAGCAGGCTCCCTGCTGAGCAGAGAGCCTGATGCGGGGCTCAATCCCGGGACCCCGAGATCATGACCTGAGCCAAAGGCAGAGGCTTTAACCCACTGAGCCACCCAGGCACCCTGGTAATACTCTTTTTAACAGAGAATTCAACAGGCGCGCCTCGTGGCTCAGTCTTTAAGCATCTGCCTTTGACTCAGGTCATGATCCCAGGGTCCTGGGATTGAGCCCCACACTGGGCTCCCTGCTTGGTGGGAAGCCTGCTTCTCCCTTTCCCACTCACCCTGCTTGTGTTTCCTCTCTTGCTGTGTCTCTCTCTGTCAAATAGATAAATCTTGAAAAAAAAAAAAAAAAAGAATTCTATCACTACCAAAATTCTGGCATTGTTAGAGAAGTTACAATTAAACAGTTTTTTAGTATTTTCTCTGCTCTTTAGTAGTTGTGACATAAAGTTGAATTCAAATATATTATAAGGACATGATGAGGAAGTAGAAACTGTAGATATATAATAAGAACTTTAAAGTACAGTTGGCCCTGACCATTGAACAACATGGGGGTTAGGGGCGCTAACACCCCCGTGCTGTTAAATCCAGGTCTAACATTTGACTCCCCCCAAACTTAACTACTAATGGCCTCTTCTCTGAACTCAAGTCCTCAGTAGACATGTCTACTATGGTGTCCTGCAGTTACCTTGACAAACAAAACTGCTTCTTAGCTAGACTTCTCTGCATTTCTTCCTGTGGTGATGGGCACAATCAAATGTTTTGTCATCTAGGTCAAAATCCTGGGAGTTCCTTTCACTCCTCCTTTTTTAGGTTTGCTGGAGGTTCAGTGCTTATTTCTGTAATATTATTTTTCATGTTTATTCCTTCTTCTTTATTGCTTTTGAAATCGTTTAGATCCTCGTCATTTTTAAAAATCTGTGCTATTACTGTTTTCTAATTGGTTTCCTGGCCCGGGCCCACGATTTCATTCTTCATTTTGTTTCCAAGGCGATATTTCTAAAATACGTACTGGATCATATTACTGCCTGGCTTAAAACCTGTCTGTGTTCCTGCATTGTCTCTAGCAGTGGTTCTTTGGAGGAGACCTCTTTTTTAATGGACCTCTTTTGAGACTGTCTTTAGAGATTCCCTCACCCCATAATATTCAATACCTCTAGAAGCAGAAGTCTGGGTTAAGAACCTTTCTACTCCTCTATGTGGTATATAGTTCCCTCTGCAGACATTATTACTCTCCCCCAACCCAGCCCTCATGCTCCAGCCATTCTGAGCTACTTGGATTTTCTCCAAACACACCAGCATATGCTTCTCTTCCCTTGCTTAGAATTTCTCCATGTGCCTCTTTTCCATGGTTGAGTTATTAATTCATTCAAGAAATATTTATTGAACACCTTGAGGAGCTGTGCCAGGGCTGAATTTACTGTGTCCTCATGAGCTGCCTAATGATATAAACCAACATTAAATACAAGATAATTATAAAATGTGTTAGGGAGAGAGAACAAGGTAATTGTGGGAGACAATAACAGGAGGAACCTAACTGAAACTAGGGAACAGAAGTCAGGAAGGGCCTTTCTGAGGTAGCAACCTTTAAGGAAAGATCTAAAGTATACTCAGGAATTGGGTTAGTGGGGAGAGGGTCCCAAATCAAGCAGCATGCAAGATATCCCTTCTTTAGGGAAGCATGCATGTAAAGCACTAAAGGAAGGCCACTATAACTGAAGCATAGTAAGTGAATAGGAAGGAGAGTGGTAGAAGTTGAAATTAGAAAGGTAACAAGTGCTGTATTTTTTTTTAAAGATTTTATTTATTTTTTCAACAGAGAGAGATTACAAGTAGGCAGAGAGGCAGATAGAGAGAGAGAGGAGGAAGCAGGCTTCCCCGCCAAGGAGAGAGCCCGATGAGGGGCTTGATCCCAGGATCTTGGGATCATGACCTGAGCCGAAGGCAGAGGCTTTAACTCTCTGAGCCACCCAGGGGCCCCAAGAGCTGTATTTTTTATATCTGGGTCTTGCATGTCGTGCTTTGGTGTTTGGATTTTTTTTTTTTTCCTAAATGCAGTGTGAAATTATTGAAAGAACTTAAGCAGGGGAGGGACACACTAAGATTTGTGTTTTGAAATTAAGTGGTTCCTGTATAGGAAAATGAATTGGGGGTGTGTGCACGAATATGAGAGGCAAGACCTGTTAAATTATTACAGTAGTCTAGGCTTGGGACAAGGTGGCTAGCTGTCTAAGCCAGCAGTGGTGAAGGTCCGAAATAAACAAATCTGAGATACCTGTTGAAGGTAAAGTCAATAAAAGGCAGTGATGGATGTTAAGTCCATGGAAAAGGAGACTTACTTATTTTCTGTCTTCAGGTGTATGGTATATATAGTAAGTGCTCAGTCAGTATTGTTGGGTGGGTGGAGAGTTGGGTATATTGGGTGTGGGGAGGGAGAGGCCGTTGTCTTTGATGACTTCTAGATTTCTGACTAGATCAGGTAGGCAGATGAAAGTCTGATTGTTGAGATGGAGAAGCAAGTTTTGAGAGGCAGAGTAAGAATTTAGTTTTGGATTTATTGAATTTGAGATACCACTGGTATATCTAAATGCGTATGCCAGATAACAACTCTTCAGAGCCCAGAAGATAGAGGAAATCCATTTGCCTGAGTCTAATGCCCATTGTATCATTAGACAAATATTTCTTGAGCACCTGCTCTGTGTGTAGCACTGCCCTGGAATATAGCAGTGAACCAGAGATCAGGGAGCTTATATTCCTGCAGGTGGGGGTACTGAGTGGGTGGGTGATAGAGCAGATGATCATTTTTTATAGCATTTATTTTTTGAATACTGTGTGAAGGAGTACCATATAGGGTATAGTGAGCATACAGAGTTAAGACAGATTCTCTACTGAGGAAATACTAATGTTTCATTGAATGGCAGGAGGCGTGGCTTTTGTTACACTATTTGTTAGTTTCTGTATGTTAACTGACCCAGTGCTCACCCTCAATCCGTTTACCATGGCTTCTGCATTCCTGAGTTTTTCATTTTGAGAATATTTTTATCGGGTGGATTTTGTCTTTAAGTAGGGTTTTTTCCTCTTCTCCA
This sequence comes from Martes martes, assembly GCF_963455335.1. Lineage (NCBI taxonomy): Eukaryota > Metazoa > Chordata > Mammalia > Carnivora > Mustelidae > Martes > Martes martes. The sequence goes on along the minus strand of NC_137898.1, from coordinate 100,061,520 downwards.
AGAAGGGCTCGTAGGTGCTTTGTTTCCTTATTTCTCTACAGATTCTTTATATCTTAATTTCCAGTATGCATAAAAACTTTCTAAAGAAATTTTAGATGTTATATCACTATTTTCTCACACTGGAGTCATATCTTGTGGCATATGGAGTCTTTTTGTGGAGAAGTCTTGAGGCTGATTTAATCTTTCCCACTTGTACATGACTTAAATTTTTTTTATCTAGATGTTCATTTAACTATTTTTTAAATTTTTATTTTAATTCCAGTTAGTTCACATACAGTATTGTATTAGTTGCAGGTATACAGTATAGTAATTCAACAATTCCATATATCACCCTGTGCTTATCACAACAAGTCCTCTCCTTAATCCCCATCACCCATTTCACCCATCCTTTTACCCCCTCCCTCCCTCTGGTAACCATCAGTTTGTACTCTATAATTAACAGTCTCTAGTTTGTCTCTCTCTCTCCCCCCCCTTTACTTATTTGTTTTGTTTCTTAAATTCCACATATGGGTGAAATCATATGGTATTTGTCTTTGACTGATTTATTTCACTTAACATTATTCTCTCCAGCTCCATCCATGTCATTGTAAATGGTAAGATTTCGTTCCTTTTTTATGGCTGAGTAATATTCCTTTATAGATATATGCCCACATCTTCTTTATCCATTCATCAGTTGCTAGACACTTGGGCTTCTTCCATATGGCTATTGTAAATAATATTGCTATAAACATAGGGGTTCATGTATCCCTTTGAATTAGTGTTCTCATATTCTTTTGGTAAATACTCAGTAGTGTGATTGTTGGATCATAAGGTAGTTCTATTTTTAACTTACTGAGGAAACACCATGCTGTTTTCTACAGTGTCTGCACCAGTTTCCATACTTACCAACAGTGCATGAGTGTTCCTTTTTTTCTACATCCTTGCCAACACCTATTGTTTCTTGTGTTGTTGATTTTAGCCAGTCTGACAGGTGTGAGGTCATATCTCACTGTAGTTTTGATTTGCAGTTCCCTGAAAGTAAGTGATGATGAGCATCTTTTCATGTGTCTGTTGGCCACCTGAATGTCTTCTTTGGAGAAATGTCTGTTCATGTCTTCTGCCCATTTTTAAATTGGATTATTAGTTTTTTGGGTCTCAAACTTTGTAAGTTCTTTATGTATTTTGGATACGAACCTTTTATCAGATATGTCATTTGCAAATATCTTCTCCCATTCCATAGGTTGCCTTTTAGTTTTGTTGGTTATTTCCCTTGCTGTGCAGAAGTTGTTTTATTTTGATGTAGTCCTAATCGTTCATTTTTCCTTTTGTTTCTCTTGCCACAGGAGACAAATCTAGAAAAAAAAATTGCTTTGCCTAATGTCAGAAAAATTACTGCCTGTGTTCTCTTCTAGAATTTTTATGGTTTCAGTTCTCACATTTAGGTCTTTAACACTTTTGAGTTTATTTTTGTGTACGGTGTAAGAAAGTGGCCCAGTTTTTCTTCTGCATGCTGCTGTCCAGTTTTCCTAATACTGTTTGTTGAATAGACTGTCCTTTTTGCTTTAGATGTTCTTTCTTGCTTTGTTGAAGATTAATTGACCATATAGTTGTGGATTTATCTCTGGGTTTTCTATTTTCATTTATTAATCTATGTGTTTTTGTGCTAGTACCATGCTGTTTTTATACTATAGCTTTGTAATATAACTTGAAGTCCAGAATTGTGATGCCTCCAGCTTTGCTTTTCTTTTTCAAGATTGCTTTAGCTATTCAGGGTCTTCTGTGGCTCCATACAAATTTTAGGATTTTTTTTGTTCTAGTTCTGTGAAAAAATGCTCATGTCCTATAATCTTTACTTAAAAACCTTATATCTTTATAACTTTAGCAGTGTATTTATTAGTGTTGATTATTTTTTGTCTGTTTTTATAGTATGGTGTGTTGTTCAGAATTCACTTATTTTGTATTTGGGGGGAATTTTTCTGTTATATTTTTGAATATTATTTTTTCTTGTATAACGTATAGTGATTAAGAACAAGAACTGTAAGATTCACGTATCAGCTTCTCTGCTTACTAATTGACCTTGGGCAAATTTCTTAATCTTTCTGTGCCTTAGTTTGTTCATCTATAAAACAGGGATAATAATAGTATTTACTGAGGATTAAATGACTTAATACATGTAATATAGTTATAGCAGTTACTGGCATATGTTATATGCACAGTAAATATTAGCCATTATTATTAACCATTCCATTTTTCTGTTGCTTACTGTTCTTTTCTGTGTTCAGAAGCCTGTGTGATTCACAGGAATGTTCTTGAGGTCACAGGGTTCTCTGTGTTGTGTTCTCATGGCAGGTGCTCTGACTTTCCCTCATTATCTCCACTTCACCTCCAGCAGTATCATAAGCCTAGGAATGTATCAGCATATTTTTGTTCTTTGATTTTACTTCCTTCTGCTGTCCTGGGTCTCTATAGGGTCCCTTACTCCCTTGTTATACTGCTACACTGGATATTGACTTCCTAATCATAGGACAGGTAGATCTTCATTTCAGATCTGTGATCCTTATGTTTCAAGAAATGGGTTTCCTGTTCAGGTCTACCAAGAATTTTTTGGTATAGATCCAAAATTTAGTAGATTTGGCAAGGATGGTTAATGGTTTAAGGTTATAATCATGTCCTTTCATAGAAGGTGGATTTTTTCCCCCTTCTATTTTTTCCTTTTAGTATTGAGGAAGCCTGGTAGAGTAAAATTGTTTTTATTATCTTTCATCTTCATCTGGAATTTAATGCATATTTATTGAAACAACCAGTGGTTTGTGAGAGTGTTGTCTTGAAGAAGCACATTCAGGTGGAAACTGGTTTCCTTTATGATGTATAGCTGGGAAGTTGCCTGTATGACACATATATATTAACTGAATTCTCCACTCAGCTTTGGGATTTGAAGATGCAGATTCTATAGGATTGGGACTTCTTTTGTAACCAGTTTATGTTGGCTTATCTTTGCCTGCAACTATATAAAGTTATGAATACCTTTCTAGCTAAATATTTTGTAGTTATACCAGATCTAATTTTCTGATTCTTACTCATGTGAAGACTTTTGATTAACTATTAAAAAAAAAAAAAAAAAGCTATGCAAAGGGAAGATCATGTTTTGTGGTAATGCAGTAGTCTAAAGGTTGAGAACCAGGGACTCCAGAACATGAAGGTTTGAATCAAAGGTCCTCTGTCTACTGGTTATGTAACTTGTATATGTTACTTCTGCCTCTTTGAACCTCACATTATTCTGTTGTAAAAAGAGGCTAAAAATGGTATTTATCTCTTAGAATTATTGTTAGAATTAATATATGTAAAGTACTTAATGCAGAGACTGGCATGTGTTAAGAACTTTTAGTGGAACTAGTTAAGTAAAGTTTAGCTATTATGCTTTTAACTGTTAATCATTATTCTAATGAATAATGGAGGGCATATATTTGGAGCAAATTGCCTAGCATAATTTGTAACTACCCAGGGTAACTTGAAGGTATTGAGTGTTTTTCAACTAATCATTCTTTCCAAATGAGTATTTTTCAAGGAGTCCAACCCTAGGAAATATGCAAAAGCTTACTGTTATTCTTCACCTAATATACAATCATTTCCAACCAGTTCATCTCCTCTTTAAATACAAGTTCAGTAGAATGTTTTTTCCTCATAAGAATTCAGAAACCTTTGTTCTGATGATGAGCTCATTTAAATTTGAGTTTGAGCACTGATAAAAAACTAAGCTGGTTTCCCTTAATGGGGAATCTGGCCATTCATCCTCCTTCACCCTCCCAGGGTAGAATTTTTTTCAGGAACTAAATAGCTTTATCTAGCAGGGTCTTCCTGCCATTAGCAGTGGAACAGTACAAAGGCCACATTGAGCATAGCTGCTGGGGAAACCCTTTTTCCTTCTCTGGCCTGTAAATGCTGTTCTGTCTCTCTGAAAAGCCCTGACATCAGCTCTTGGAAAAATCCAAATACTTGTGTTAGAACAGGACTGAAACACTTGCCTGGGCAGACACTAAATGGCTGAACTATAGTTCTATGTTTACCAGATGCCTCTCAGTCATGTTATGGTTTAAAAAAAAAAAATTGACATCTATGAGTTTCAGACATTATCTGGAGAAATTAGGATAGAAATGATAATTTAGCAATTTCCCTCCTTATCCTCATTTTATTCTTTTTAAAAAATAAAATCTAGCTTTGAGATAATGTGAAATTCATACACAGTGGGGACAGAATATAGCAACATTATAAAGTTTGTGTAGTGTTCTTTATATATTAGGTGCTTCATAGGTATTTGATATTTGGGGCAGAATGCACTGTTACTGTAAACAGACTGAATTCGACTTTCTTGGTGTTCAGATCTGTGGCATATGAAGGTTTATTCATTCATCAGAGTGTTCCTTTAAAACATCAATTAGGTCATCCCTTAAAACCCTCCCGTTTTCATTGTACTTTGAATAAAATCTGAATTCATTGACATGGCTCACATTCTTACGTTATCTGGCCCCTGTCTATATCTGCTAATCTCATCTCATTACTACTGTCTTGGTCATTTTCGATGCTCAAGCCACAGTGGACTTTGTATTTCTCAAATTAGTAAGCTTTTTCTCCGTTGTGACCTTTGTCCTATTACATTGGCCTATAGCTTTGGGGCTGAAGATCTTCTCATGGCTGGCTCCTTCACCTCATTTAGGTCTCAGCTCAAATGCCCTAGAAGTCTTCTTTGAATAAACAAAATTAACCCAGTTAGTCACAGTCATGTATCTTTTATTTTTCTCATAGCATTTACCACTGTCTGAAATAATCTGGTACAATTATTTGTCCAGTCTGTCTTCTTGTAGAATGTAAGCCTCTTGAGAGCAGAGGTTTTATGTTCTTCCATGTAACCTCTAGTGACTGGAGCAGTATGTGACACTGATTGTTGTTTATGTAACTTAGTGTGTTTTTGGTGGCCTATAACTGGAAAGCTAACTAGTAAGGACATTTACTGGCTCTACATAAAAAGAAGTTCAGAGCTGGGTTCAGGGATTTTCGATCTAGTGGCTTACCTGGGTCAAGAGCACAGGTTCTTTCCAATTTTCCACTCTTGCCATCAGTGGTCAGCTTCATCTTAAACTAGTTTTTAATGATGGATGCTAAATAGCAGTCAGGGCTACTTGCTTCCTCATTCCTGTCCAGTGGGAAAGAGGACAAGAAGTTTCATGTTCTTTCTTAGGAGTAAGAAAATACTTTCACAGATGCTTTTAGCAAACTTTGTTTGTATTCTCCTTGTCTCTTTCTGAACCAATCACTTACTCAACAGTGGACTTACCATTCAGTGCCAAAAGGCCCAGCTCTGTTGGTGCAAATGGAGTCCGCTTCCCTTGAATCATCAAGCTCTGAGAAAAGTTGTAGATAACTGAATAAAATTGGGGTGAAAAGGATGATTGTGGTCTGGATTGATAATCATTTATGTCTTCCATAATTCTAAATAAAAGTATTTTGCATGAATGAATTCATTTAGTAAATATGTATTGAATTGTCTAGTATATGCTCAGCACTATACTAGTAAATTAGAATAAAAAATGGTCCTCACCTTCAGATGATTTAAAGTCTAGTGAGAGAGACAAATTAACAGCATACTAAAATTATTTTAAAAAATCAGTTGATTAAAATAATTTAATACAAATAAATCCAAAATAAAGCAAAAAAAAAGTGAAAAGGGGAAACAAAGAACAGATGAGACAAAAAACAAATCACAAAAGATGATAGACTTAAACCTATACATATCAGTAATCACAATAAAGATAAATGGTCTAAACACTCCAGTTAAAGGCAGAGATTATCAGATTAGATAAAACAGCAAAGCCTAACTCTATGCTACAAGAAACACACCTTAAACATAAAGACATATAGTTTAAAAGAAGATATGCCATGGTAGTATTAATCAAAGGAAAGCTAGAGTGATACATTAATATCAGATAAAGTAAGCTTCAGAACAAAAATATTAGGGATAAAGAAAGTCATTACATAATGATAAAAGCATCAAGTAAAAAAGATATAACAGTTCTAAACTTTTATATAGCTAATAACTGAGCTTTAAAAATTTTATGAAAGAAAAACTGATATAACTGCAAGGACAAATAGACAAATCCCCAATTATTACCAGTGAGTTCAGTATCTCTCAATAATTGAAAGAAGTAGAAAATCAGTAAGGGTATAGACTACTTAACACTATTGACCAGTTTGATCTAATTGCATTTATAGAACATTCTATCCAATAACATAGTACAGGGGGTTTTTGGGGGGAAGTATACATGGAATATTTATTAAGATAGACCATAATATGGGCCATAAATAAGTTTAAATAAAAGGATTAAGTCAGGGGATCCTGGGTGGCTCAGTGGGTTGAGCATCTGACTTGATTTCAGCTCAGGTCATGAGCTTGCAGTTGTGGGATCAAGCCTTGCATCTGGCTCCATGCTGAGTGAAGAGTCTTGTCTTAGATTTTTGTTCCCTCCCCATCTGTTGCTCCTTCCCCCCCCTTGCATGCTCTCTCTCTCAAATAAATAAATAAAATATTTTTTTAAAAGGATCAAGTCATATAAAATATGTTCTCTGACCACAGCGGAATTAAATTAGAAGTCAATAAAAGAAAGATCTCTGGAAAATCCCCAAATATTTGGAAAATAAACAACATACTTCTAAATTACCTGTGGTCCAAAGAAGATACTAAAAGGGAAATGGGAAATTATTTTGTACTGAATGAAAATAAAAACACAATTTATCACAATTTGCAGGATGCCACTAAACCATTACTTAAAAAACATTAAACTCCTTTTAGAAAAGAAGAAAAGTCTAAAGCCAATGACATCAATTTCTGTTTTAAGAAACTAGAATAAGAGCAAGTTAAAACCAGAGTAAGCAGAAGAAAAGAAATGATAAATATCAGAGTAGGAGTCAATGCAGTAGAAACAGAAAAACAGTAGAGAAAATCAATGAAAGCAAAAGCTGTTTCTTTTGAGAATAATAATAAAATTGTTAGAACTCTAGCCAGGCTGATCAGGAATAAAAGAGGGAAGACAAAATTACCATTCTCAAGAATAAAACAAGTGACATCACTACAGATTCTACAGATATTAAAAGGTTCATAAGGGAATATTATGAATAGCTTTATGCCAATAAAGTTAACAGTTTAGATGAAATATGGTTTAGAATTTTATAAATTCTACCAATATACAAACATATGTGTATATAACTATTATATATATAAGAACATATAAAATATACATATGTACTCTTACATATTGGTAAGTGTACATAAATATACATTTACATAGTTGTATGTATATATACACAGCTACATACATACATCTTTTTAAAAAAAAATAGTTTTTTGAGAGAGAGCATGCACCAGCGGGAGAGGGGTGGAGGGAGACAGAGAAGTGGACTCCTCTACTGAGCAGGGAGCCTGATATGGGGCTCTGTCCCAGGACCCTGGGGTCATGATCTGAGTTGAAGGCAGATGCTTAACTAAGCCACCCAGGCACCCTGAGAAGATATTTCTTCATGTTGAAAAGTAGAAAACCATTGCTTTATAGGAAACTTTAGTTTTGGAAAGGTAACAGTTTCATTCTTCAGTCCCTTGAGGAAGAGGAATTGTCTTTAAAATTTATTAAAAAATAGTATTAGTAATGTAGACCTATTTAAAAATTAACATCAGTAGTCTTAGTATTAAAAGTATATTAGGATAAGTCACATCTAAGGGAGAAAATAGAACAATGTCAGTGAATTAAAAATGAACTGAACTTTGTAAAGCAGTGATTCCCAATTCTGGAGTGACGTAAGAGGAATGTCAGAATATTTAAAACACACTTTTCTCCATGTTTCCAAATTCAGTGCTGTGGTGAGCCATTGTTACTGATAAGAGTGTACCCTGTACTCTTAATTCTATGGTTTAGGGCCAAGAAAAACTCTTGTAGAAAGTGTGAAATAGCATGCATAGAACTAATTTTCTCACCGTTTCCCCGCAGAATCAGAGGTCTTTTTTCCTTTGTGCTGGTTTGAAAGTTTGGGGTATTCAGATTTGGTGTAGAAAATGTGATTTAAGGGGCACCTGTCTGGCTCAGTCAGTTGGCTGTGTGCCTTTAGCTTGGGTCGTGATCCTTGGGTCCTGGGATTGGGCCCTGATCTGGGTCCCCGCTCAGCGGAGAGTCTGCTTCTTCCTCTTCTTATATGCCTACCACCCACTCATCCTCTCTCTCTCTCTCAAATAAATAAATAAAATATATTTTTAAAAAAGAGAGAATGCGGTTTCATGATAAACTAAATGGATAGCTAAGATGAATTGAAGAATTGTTAATATTTGATGCCAGAACCAAAGCATTTGTGAAGAGAAATCTCTAGTTTATAGCCAAAAATTGCATTATAACATTAATTATACACATAGCTAGTAGAAGTAGCTTTAATGAAAAATAATTTCCTTAGAAGAAAATAAAATATTTTTATGAATGTGGAATGTGTGTTATATAGAAGATTTAATTATAATGATATTGACTATGATTAGTTTTTTTTATTAGTCTTATCTTTACTGATATTTTATATTTATAGAGCCTGTTTATTTATGGAAATATTTCACCAACTAAGGAGTATGACATAAATTTAATAATATGTGACTAAAGTACTCATAATGTGTTTCTTATGTAATTTAAAAAATTATAAGTAGAAAACATGGAATGTGAGCAATCCTTATTCTCTTAGAGTTCTTCTGGAAAGAAGGTTTTTATTTGTTTATAAGAAATAGGCCTATGTAGGTTTATGTTTATGTTTATGTTTATGTATATGGGAATTAGAATTATGTTTATGGGAATTAGGGTTATACTTCTCTGACTCCCTATTTTTTTTTTGGCAAATCCTTGTCTATTCAGCTTTGTGGTATAGATAGGATGGTGAATTAGCCTTCTTTGTATTCAAGGACTGAGCATACCAAGTACAATACCTGAAGGTAAATAGAGCTGTTGAATAATACTCAGTGATTTGGGTGTTAGTGTAATTCTGTTTTTCCTTCTCCTAAGATTTTCAAAATAGGATTCCTATTCTTGTAATTGTGTTGGCATTTGGTAAGAAACGTTTAGAACATTTAGGATAAATGCATTGTAATTTGTTTTCTTGTCGAATTGGTATTCCTTGCTATGGATGCTATTTTTAATGGATGTTTTAGATTTTTTCTTTAATAAAAATGGAAACTGGAAATATATCAAATATGTGCTTTAAAGTGATACATAAGAATTTACATTTTGAGTAGAACTTTTTTTATATCATAGAAGATACAGTGTTATTTGAAATTTTATATTTTAATTTTATATTTTCATAAAATTCTCAAGTTCAGATTAATGGTGGAGTTTGTCTCAATGACACCTCAATACAAAAGGTGAAAGCCAACTAAGACTTTCTACTTTTTCAGAAGGACAGTTGTATCCTTTGGCAAATCTGCAGAAAGCAGCTTATCCTAACAAATTTTGCACAGTTCTTGCTTCAGTTTACAAAATTTGAGCATTCAATCTTAATGTACTTTATATAAAATCTTCTTTTTTAAATATTTTATTTATTTGTCACAGACAGAGTGCACAAGCAGGGAGAGCAGCAGGCAGAGGGAGAAGCAGACTCCTGGCTGAGCAGGGAGCCCAGTGCGGGACTTGATCCCAGCACCCTAGAATCATGACCTGAGCTGAAGGCAGCTGCTTAATGATGGAGCCACCCAGACGTCCCTATAAAATCTTTATATGAGTCTTTATATAAATATTTATTTGAGAGAGAGGGTTCCTGCATATGTGCATGTGAGTTGGGGGGAGTGGCGCAGAGAAAGAGAGAGAGAGAGAGAGAGAATCCTCAAGCAGACTCCCTGCTGAGCATGAGCCTACGCAAGGCTGGATTCCAGGACCCAGAGATCATGACCTGAGCTGAAACCAGGAGTTGGCTGCTTAACCAACTGAGCTACCCAGGTGCCCCTATTCTGTTTCTTTAAGTATGCCTGCATTGCTATTAATTGCCCTCTTACTAATTGCTTTTGCTGGCTCCCAATAATTGTTGCATGTTGTCGTATTTCTATTTGCAGTTGTCTCTAGACATTTTTTTTATTGCTCAGATTTCTCTGTTGACCCTGTGGTTGTTTGGTAGCATGTTCAATCCATATGTTTGTGTTTTCTCGTTTTCTTCTTGTAATTGATTTCTAGTTTAATAATGTTGTGGTGGGACAAGGTGCTTGATGAGATTTCAGTATTCTTTAATTTATTGAAACTTGTTTTGTGGCTTAACATGTGATCTATACTGTCAGTATTCTATGTGCACTTGAGAAGAATGTGTATTCTGTTGCTTTTGGATGGAATATCCCATATATATCTATTATGAACATCTGGTTTACTGTGTTGTTTAAAGTCAGTGTTTTCTTGTTGATTTTCTGTGTGGATGATTTATCTATAGATGTCCACAATTATTGTATTGTTGTCCATTTCTTCCTTTAGGTCTATTAGTACTTACTTCATTTTGGTGTTCCTATGTTGGTGCATATATATTTATAAATGTTGTATCATCTTGCTGGATCGACCCTTTTATCATTATGTAATGCTTTTCTTTAACTTATTAAACTATTTTTTAGGGGCATCTGAGTGGCTCAGTTAGTTAAGTGACTGCCTTCGGCTCAGGTCATGATCTTGGAGTCCTGGGATCGAGTCCCACATCAGGCTTCCTGCTCGGCGGGGAGTCTGCTTCTCCCTCTGATCCCTCCCCTTTCATGTTTTCTCTCTCTCTCTCTCTCTCAAATAGATAAAATCTTTAAGAAAAAGTATTTTTTAAAGATCTTATTTATTTGAGAGAGAGTGTGTGCACAAGTGCGGGGAGGGGCAAAGGGCGAGGAAGAGGCAGACCCCCTGCCGAAAGTCATGACTTGAGCCTGGAGGCAGACACCTAACCAAATGAGCCACACCTAACCAAAAGAGTCTTTATTTTAAAGTTTATTATGTCTGTTACAAGCATAGCTACATAAACTTTCTTTCAGTTCACATTTTCATGGAATATCTTTTTCCTCCCCTTTACTTTCTATCTCTCTGTTACTTCTGAAATTAGTCTCTTGTAGGCAGTATATCTATGAGTCTTGTTTTTTTAATCCATTCAACCACTCTATACTTTTTGGTTGGGGAATTTAGTCCATTTACATTTAAAGTAATTATTGATAGGTATGTATTTATTGCCATTTTATTAATTGTTTTCTGGCTATTTTTGTAGTTCCTCTCTGTTTCTTTCTTCCTTTTTCTTCCCTTTTGGCTCTGTAACCTTCTTTAATGTTATGTACAGGTTTCTCTTCATTTTCTTTTGTGTATTTATTATAAATTTTTGCTTTGTGGTTACTGTGAGTTTCACAAATGCATCACAGTTTTTTATCTTACGTGACATCAAAAATAAAACATGGGGAGTATAAAAATGTAGTTTTAGAATGTATTCAAATATAAGCTGTCATCAATTTAAAATAGACTGTTATATATATAGATGTTATTTGTGAACCTCACAGTAACCACAAAACAAAAACTTATAGTTCTTAGTGAGTTCTTATATTTATATTTTTACTACTTTTGCCTTTTGACCTTTATACTAGCTTTATAAATGACTAATCCACTACCTTAACTACATATATTATCTTTTTCAGTGAGATTTTTTTACTTTCATGTTTTCTTGTCATTAATTAATTGCTTTTTTGCTTAAAGAAGACCTTTTTAAACTTTTTTTTTTTAAGGACAGTTTAGTGATGATGGACTCCTTTAGCTTTTGCTTATTTGAAAAATTCTTTATCTCTTCTTCTATTCTGAATAGTAACCTTGCCAGTAGAGTATTCCCCCGCCTCCAACACACACACCCATAGCATATTCTTGGTTTGAGGTTTTTTTTCCTTTTAGTTCTTTGAATATGTCATGCCACTCTCTTCTGACCTGCAAATTTTCTCCTGAAAAATCTGCTGATAGCCTGTGGGGTTTCCCTTGTGCATAACAAATTGTTTTCCTCTTGCTGCTTTTCAGATTCTCTTTTTATCTTTAACTTTTTTTTTTTTTAAGATTTTATTTATTTATTTATTTGACAGAGATCACAAGTAGGCAGAGAGAGAGAGGGAGGCAGGCTCCCTGCTGAGCAGAGAGCCTGATGCGGGGCTCAATCCCAGGACCCTGGGATCATGACCTGACCGGAAGACAGAGGCTTTAACCCACTGAGCCACCCAGGCGCCCCTTATCTTTAACTTCTGACAATTTAATTGTAATGTTTCTTGGTGTGAATTTTTTGGGGGTTTGTTTTGTGTAGAACTCTTTGTGCTTTCTGGACCTGGATGTCTGTTTCTTTCCCTGGGGTAATGAAGTTTTCAGCCATCATTTCTTCAAATAAGTTTTCTGCCCCTTTCTCTCTTCATCCAGTGGGCTGTCAAACCCCTCTAGTGTATTTTTTTAGTTCAGTTACTGTATTCTTTTGCTCTCTGCCTCCTTTTTGGTACTTTCTTATATTTTCTCTTTGTTGACGTTCTCACCGTGTTCATCTCTTCTCCCAAGTTTGGTGACCATCTTTATGACTGTTTCTTTGAACTCTTTAACAGGTAGATTACTTATCTCTGTTTCATTAAGGACTTTTTCTAAAGTTTTGTCTTGTACTTTTGTTTGCCACCTATTTCTGTCTCATTTTGCCTGAGTCTCTGTGTTCGTTTTCATGTATTAGGCAAAACCTGAGTGTTGAAGTTGTGGCCTTCTGCAGGAGATGACCCATGGGACCCAGAGGTACTGTCTCCCTGGTCACCAGAGCCAGGCTCTCAAGGAGCATCCCCTGTGTGTGCTGCACATGCCTACTGGCTGTGGTGGGGCTGTGATGGTGGCGTCAGGAGTATAGGGGGCTGTTGCCTGGCTGCGGCATGGTTAGGCACTGAAGTGGGGGATACCAACCTGCACTAGCAGGTTAGGGGGAGGTTGTAAAAATTAACAAAGTAGCATTAGCAAGGTAGAATGTGATCACAAAAATGGTACTTTCCAATGTTTCTTTTCTTGGAGAGAGTCCCAGCAGGTTCCTGAAGCTCTGGCAGTTGCTTTAAGATGAGTAATTGGGTCTCCTTCACATTTGGTCTAGGAGCTTTTCAAACTGCTGCTTTTGGATTGGGTCTCAGGGCGAGTGAGTCAGCTGCAAACCCTTTAAGAGTGGGTTCTCAATTCCCTACATTTCTGTGGTTCTCCAGGACATAATCCCTGTTTATATTAAGTTTGAGGGGCTTATCTCTCTGGTGCATGACTCAGGGGTTGAGGTGCTCAATGTGGGGCACAAACTCCCTTGCTCCTCAGGCAAAAGTTCCATTTTTTAAAAAATCCCTTCTGTTTGTGGGTCACTGTGCCTGGGGTGGGGTGTTGGCAAGAGCATGTCTCTGCCTCTCCTACCTGTCTCAATATGGTCCTTTTATTTTTTGTTGTGGAGGCACTGTTCATCTAGTTTCCAGAACTTTTTCAGAGGAAATTATTGCATGTTAGCTGTTGAATTTTTGTGTCCATGGGAAGAGGTGAGTTTAGGATCATCCTACTCTGCTGTCTTGAACCACTTCTCCAAACAAATTCTGAAATGGGGAATTGTGAAGTAAGATTAAGGTTTAAATCCGTATTTGCTAATCAAAATAAGTCAGTCAGAGAAAGACAAATACCACAGTGATTTCATTCATATGTGCAATTTAGGAAACAAAACAGATGAACACGAAGGGGAAGGGAAGGAAAAATAAAACAAGGTGAAAACAGAGAGGGAGGCAAACCATAAGAGACTCTTAACTCTAGGAAACAAACAGGGTTTCTGGAGGGGAGCTAAGAAGGGGCAATGGGGTAACCAGGTGATGGGCATTAAGGAGGGCATGTGATGTAATGAGGGCTGGGTATTCTATGCAATGAATGAATCACTAAATTCTACCTCAGAAACTAATAATATAGTACATGTTAATTAAATTGAATTTAAATAAAAAATTTAGTTAAGCAAAGATTTAAGTCCCTATCAAATGAAAATTATGTATCGTCATTATTTTGTCAATTTTGAGATTATTCTGTAGAGTCCAGTTTGTTTATTGTTTATATTTGCTCAGTGATGTTAGTATCTCATATAAGCATGGATTTGATAGTTTGAATGGTGTTGAGTGGAAAGAAGATACTAAGTAGTTTGAGGTTCTCTTACTTTTTTCTGGCAGTTCCCTTTGCTTGGTTTTTTGAAGTGAATAATTGGAAGTCTAGAAAGACACTGTATAAGTTAATGATGATACTCATGATCTCAAAGCAGAGTTCTTTAGAAACCTTACAGGAGATACTGCCTAAAGTAATACTGTTTCAGATTGTCCATGAGGAAAAAGAGCCTGTAATAAATAAGATGTTATTTTCATTGTGAATTACTTTTCCCAGTTTAGAAACAACCAGTATCTGATTTATAATATCTGGCAGAGGCATTTAAGATAATTTAGAATTTACTGTTTGATTTGTCAAAGTATGTCTAGGAAAGACTAAGGATCGTTCTGTGTTAAGTTCTTCAATGAACGTAGCAATATCCTAAGTTATATTTAAGAAGTTAATTTGAGATTGTCTTACGTTACATTCTAGTGAATCGTTTTTGGATTTTACACCAGAACTGAGCTCCCTGGTCCTTCTTTCTGTGGTTTTGTATTGCAAGGTCCAGAGGTTTCAAACTAATAACACCACCATGAAAATTCTCGAGTCATCCTGTCAGCTGTAGCTTCTGTTCACGTCTTTCTGATATAACTAATGTTTATGCCAGCTCTGCTGACAACTTTTCATGCTTTAGATCTATATCCCAATAAAAAGGTACAATGGTAGATAATTTTCAGATTTTTTTTTTTGCTTTTTCTGTAATTTTTTGTTCTTTTAGTGAGTGTAAGCTAGACCAGTTATAAATTGTAGGTGGCGAAAGGATTTATGACTGGTGTTTTTTGGAGAGCTAGGAGTGCTAGTGGTCATTACTACTTTTGGCTCTATGAATCTTACTGTCCAGAGATCTAAAGATTGAATTAAGTTTAGCTGAAATCAGCAGTATGTTCTAAATCCCTATACTTAAGGATACTTAATAAGTCCTTTTAGCTGTTTTGTTATTTTGTGAAAAATGATACAATACTAGAGCTAGCTGGTTCATATTCACATTGGAGTAATTTCAAATTTTAGTGTTGTGCTTCAGGATATTTAAATTATTTTGTAGAAACAGATGAATAAAAAACTTGATTTAGGGGTGCCTGCGTGGCTCAGTGGGTTAAAGCCTCTGCCTTCGGCTCAGGTCACGATCCCAGTGTCCTGGGATCGAGTCCCGCATCAGGCTCTCTGCTCAGCAGGGAGCCTGCTTCCTCCTCTCTCTCTGTCTGCCTCTCTGCCTACTTGTGATCTCTGTCTCTGTTGAATAAATAAATAAAATCTCTAAAACAAACAAACAAACAAACAAAAACTTGATTTACATCCAGGACACAGAATGCCTTAATCATTCTTGATACTTTAAAGGAGATGGGAAATAATGGACTCTTGCTAAGTGGTGGGTATGGTCAACACAATTTCACAGGCTTTAAAAAAAAAAAAATCTCTGACCCTACTTGCTAAGAAAATGAAAAATTTAGTTGTAACCTGATCTTTTCTCTTACCCTGCAGCATCTGCGAAGTTTGTTAACTTGAGTATTGACATAAATTTTATATGACTTGGCAAGTTAAACCTATATTTTCATCATTGGCTTTGAATTATGCGTTTCTGTGGATTTCAGAGAGCTAAAAACCTACTTGAATATTGTTAGGTTTTTTTTTTAAATATTTTTATTTATTTATTTGACAGGCAGAGATCACAAGTAGGCAGAGAGGCAGGCAGAGAGAGAGGAAGGGAGGCAGGCTCCCTGCTGAGCAGAGGGCCCGATGTGGGGCTCCATCCCAGGACCTTGAGATCATGACCTGAGCCGAAGGCGGAGGCTTAACCCACTGAGCCACCCAGGCGCCCCTGAATATTGTTAGTTTTTAAGTTTATTTTTCTTTTCTATTTAATTTGAAGTTAAGGCTCTAAAGCTCAGATTTTATTTTTGTTCTGATTAATAGTTAATAATTTAGTGGTTATTAAGTGCTAGACAGTGCTTCTCATTTAATGCTTTGCATGTTCTAATTCTCAGAACAAATTTGTAAGGTAGGAACTAGTATAATCACTATTTTCCAGAAGATTGTTAGAGTGCCTGAGCACCTTGTACAAGTGTAAAACCACCTTTTAAATTGCAAAACTAGAATATGAGCCTCATTATTTTTTTTCTGAGGAGCCCTTGTCCATGAGGCCTTGAGATCACGTGCAGTTTTCATTGACTGTAACAGTAATGAAGTGCTGTATTTTTTTGCATTGATGTTTGTCATCATTTCATGAGGATTGAGCCCTAGACTTCTGTTACCTGCAGTCTGTTTTGCAGAGTTCTTTGTCTAGAAACTCTCCTCACTGGCGTGAATTCCAGTAAGCTAGTGCTATATTTCATGGATTCCAAGGTGCACAGGCTTTTCATCCTGCCTTTTAACATTGCTAAGATCAGGATGTATCTTACAATGGAATTAGTGAGAATTCTAAATTTAGTAGCTGACATTAGCAAGCTAATGAAAACTTGCCCACTATCCAGTGTAGGTAAAATATCCTGAACTTAATTCTCCTCTTTTCAGTCATCCCTTATGAAGAACCATCCAGAGTCCCAAATTCTTCATCATAATTAAACCTGAGGAAAAAACATCTAATACCTTGAAGGAGATAGAGAGGGTAGGAATTAAGGTTTAAGTGTGGTATTTCTATTTTTTTCTTTCAGGACACTTTCTTTCAGGAGTAATATCAAAGCCTAGCTCTTTTCTCATAAAAAATCATCTATAAAAGGAAAAAATGACTTCTAATAGGCTATATATTTTAAGCAAATATGTGTTAACAAAAACTTTGAGGGCCGTTTTAATGTTTTTAATCTAGAAGAAATTCTGTTTAACAGTCTTAAAGGGATATCCCAATTAGAAAGTCATGTATATGTATGTATTGTATTGTAAAGTGTGTGTGTGTGTGTGTGTGTGTGTGTGTGTGTGTGTGTGTGGTTAAACCTGGCTAAAACTGGAAGTTTTACTAAAGGAAATATTATTTATTGGGTCAGGGGTATTTAAGTACCAAATCACAACTCCCTTTACAGTGTAATAACATATTGGGAGGAGTATGCAAATAAAAACTTTGAGGAGGCTTCTATATATTGCTACCTGGGGCTTTAATATTAGAGCTCAGAACTTGTAAGAAAAAGGCATCCTGAGTCAAGTGAGTAAATATAATCATGACCTTTAAGGCTCTTGGTTAGAATTTGTGGCATTCAAGTATGCTTAGTATAGGTAATCGAAAGTAAGGGCATCTAGTTATCTTATCGCAGTGGCTGTAATTTCTGATGGCACTTTCCTTTTGAAATTATGGTTCTTCGTATTCATACTTGGACTTCGTCTCATATCTGGAAAAATACACACATATGTAAATATGTACAGACATGTTCATTGTTGACTAAATGTCCAAGTGATCAATATGGTATTTTCAAAAGCCAGATACAATTTATTAAGGACTCCCAACATAATTCAGCATTCAACTACAGCTCTTTTCTGTAGATAGCTAACCAGAAGAAGTTGTCAACAGTTGTATGATTGGGTTGCAGAATGGACAGGGTCTTGAAAATAGAGGATTTGGGGGACCAGAATTGTTTCTTCAGCCTAGTGTTGGGCTAATTGTGGAATGTAGTGATTAGAGAAAAAGTACTGGATTTAAAAATTTGTGTTTGAGAGAGGCTCTTCACCTGTACTTTAAGAATGTAGTAAGTTGGGGCGCCTGGGTGGCTCAGTGGGTTAGAGCCTCTGCCTTGGGCTAAGGTCATGATCTCAGGGTCCTGGGATCGAGCCCTGCCTCTGGGCTCTCTGCTCAGCAGGGAGCCTGCTTCCCTTCCTCTCTCTCTCTCTGCCTGCCTCTCTGCCTACTTGTGATCTCTGTCAAATAAATAAAATCTTAAAAAAAAAAAAAAGAATGTAGTAAGTCGACTATGTTAAGCAAATTTTACTGTGCAGTAGTCCTTGTTCTTCATCTTTCCACTCCATTTTTATCCTCCTCCTTCCCCTCCCTTTCCATTCCCTCATAAGAGAAAGCAGCTCAGGAAGCTGGTTTACAATCCGTAGTCTGGGAACTTCCGGGATTCTTTACCAGAATCTCCCTGGATGTTGCAGGCCCTGACGCAAGCAGCATTGTTTTGGGGTAGGAGTTTTTATAACCGCTATCAGGAAGAGTGGCTAAGGTTGCTAACTGCAGGTATTATCTTTTGTAGAAACTCAGTTGGGAATTCTTTTCTGCCAGCTCCTATGTTCATGTCTAAATTTAAAAAAATTCCCACCTCCCCACACTCCCCCAGCAAGTAAGGATGGACTTCCTATTTCTGAAAATTCGGTGATCTTTTGTAGTTGGTCTGTTCTCCAGAGCAGTTTACTCTTATCCCAGAACCTCTTTTCCTTGTTATCCTTGACTTTGTTGTGAGTGAACATGCACTTACTATGAAAGTTTTTAGATTCTTTGTATTTTTCTTTGGATCAATTCTGGTTTTTATAGGAGTTAAAGGAAATGGTAATTAAACTTGTACTTTAGAGGTTTTCTTTTTTTTTTTTAACTAAACTATCTCCATGACAAATAAAATAATCATTTAAGTTATCATTGTTTTATGTTTGTTTCTTACTGTGTTTATTAATGACCTTTAAAAAAAAAACAGTTTTATTGATATTCTTAATAAGTCCCATTTTTGTTACCCAGGCTAGATAATCTTTACATATAAAATGCCATGGGTTGTGGTAATTTCTGAAATAACATATCTGAAAGGGGAACGGGAGGAAATCCAAAAACACATGTAGACTTAGTGTTTATGTGTAACATCAAATTCTTATCAAGAAGGCTCCAGTAATATTTCTTTCAAAAAAGGCAACCAGGAGGAAATGCAGTAGTTCTTAATAGCTTGTAGAGCGGAAGAAAGAAAAGATGTACCCTTTTGTTTTCTACTTTTAGAACATAGTCTTAGGAACTGGTAGTACTGCAATGGTATTTTCTCTAGATTTCTGTTATAAATGCTAAACATAAATGAGAATTGTGATTTAATTATGATCAAAGGGTAGTAGACAGATCAATACAGCAGTAATCACCACCCAGATATCTTGGGGAATGGGGAGAGGTGATGGACAGGAAAAAACTTGCCTTGCTAGGGAAAGTCAGTATAATATTTTAATGGCAATATATTTCTCTTTGCCTTAGTTTTTTAAAATCTGTAAAATGGAAATAATATCTTTATAGATATTTTTTAGGGTTAAATGAGATAGCACTTGTCAACAGTTTAGAATAGTGCTTAGCATCTTGTAAGCCCTTAGTAAATTTAGCTGTTGCTGTTTGCGTTTAGATTTTTAAAAAGAGAACCCATACTCAGTGACAGCTCATGGTAAATGCACCTGCAATTTAAGATTTAACAAAGGAGTTATTAAAAAATAGCATCCAGCTTTTTACTCCAACTGTTTGTTGAATCTTGCTTTGGGAAAGTAGCATAAAATTTATATCTCTTATTCTGCTTTAGTAGAATTAATAAATTTAGTAACAGTCTTATAAGTGAAATAACTACATCTTTCCTTTTTTTTTTCTTTGTTTCAGGTTTCCCCTCAAAAAACCTATAAGGTAAGTTGTTCAGTTGCCCTTCATATGCGTAGGTTAAGTCTTAATTAGAAGCATTCCTTTGAAATTATGGCGGATTTTTATGGCTTTTGAAAATGTGGGTTTAAGTAGTTTAAAATATCAAAATGTTTTACAAATTTAAAATGTAACAGGTGTTGCATATTTTTTCTGGAAGGGAGCATTGTTTTGATAACATTTTCAATGTTTTTAATATAAGCAATTTAAAAGTTTGTTCAAATTGATAGTTAAGGTCACTCCCTATGAAGAGATTTAATTTTAAAATCTATTGTGACTGTTTTCAGTTGTGAGTAGCTTGGGGAGTGTAAATGGCTTGCCAGTTTTTGATGTATTTTATCATGTGGGTAATACAGCTGCCTTTAGTTAATGAACTTTGGCAAACTGAATCAGTCTTAATTACTTTAAGAGTAAAGGAAAAAAATCCAAAATGTTCAAATACGCCTATGCTCACAGCCTTATCTCCATATGTATTCAGATCCTGGGGTTAACTGCCTTTTCCTCAGTGCTTATTCTTACTCCTCTCTCATCCTAATTTTCATGAATATTATTTCGACTGTAGGTAGTATATCATTCCTAATTATGTTAGTATTTTTATCATTTTAGTGACAGCATGGTCCAGGATACTGATGCTAATCTTGGCATTTCTGTTAATTAGTAGCGTATATATTACAGTGAGGGTCTTATTTGCTGCCCTGCTATTATCTGATCAGTGTAATTGGGTAGGCCGTAGGAAAAATAGTAATTCTAGTGTTATCTGGGCCTGCCTGACTTCTGTAGCTAGAACTCTAGTGAGGCTTGCCCAAACCAATCTTTCTTTCTTTTTTTTTTTTTAAGATTTTATTTATTTATTTGACAGAGAGAGAGATCACAAGTAGGCAGAGAGGCAGGCAGAGAGAGAGGGGGAAACAGGCTCCCTGCTGAGCGGAGAGCCTGATGCGGGGCCTCGATCCCAGGACCCTGAGATCATGACCTGAGCCGAAGGCAGAGGCTTAACCCCCGAGCCACCCAGGCGCCCCTTTTTCTTTCTTTCATTCTTTCCTTTTATTATTCTCATCCATGCTACATTTACACAGAGATTTTGAACCTGACCATAGTATATGTAGGGTCAGGTCGGGGAAAGTGTTGAATTACTTTCAGACAGTTTTCTTACCTGTTCAGTGGAAGTCATAGTAACCTGTAAAAGCCACTGGAAGAATTTAAGTTATTTTATTTTATTTTAAAGATTTCATTTATTTGTCAGAGAGACAAAGAGAGAGAGAGAGAGAGACTGCAAGCAAGGGGGAGCAGCAGGCAGAGGGAGAAGCAGGCTCCCTGCTGAGAAAGGAGCTGGATGCAGGACTTGATCCTAGGATTCTGAGATCATGACCTGAGGCAGATGCTTAACCAATTGAGCCACTCAGGCATCCTGAATATAAGTTATTTCTAAGAATAAAATAGACTTTAATACTAAATGCTGTTTCTAAGATATTTCTAAGAATAAAATAGACTTAATACTATATACTATTTCTATTATTTTTAAGCACTTTTTATAAGCAAATAACTAGATTATTTATTACACATACCATAGACTGAATTTAAAACTTCTTGAAAAATATGGGTTAGATTTATGAGGATGTATAAGGTAAACTGACTACTTGGATTCTCTTTGTAAGACACACTTGCAATTAAATTTTTATTCGCTTGATTTGCTTGTAGTAAATATTTGACTGCTTTACTTTAATTTAGGCATGGGAGTATTTTGAACCGAGAGTCACCAACAGATAAGAAGCAGAAAGTTGAGCGCAGTGCATCACATGATTTTGATCCTACAGGTAAAACACTGTTTGTTCTTCCAAAGAATATTGAGTGTAGTTTAGTTCAGAATAATTTGGCTTAATAAGCTACATAACTACCTGAAACACCCAGGAGTTATTGTTTGATCTGTTTCTGACTCTTCCTTCCTCTTCAATGATAATATAAAACCTGTGCTTTGGGGATGAGTGCAAGCATTTTTAACATTCAATGCTACGGATTCCACTATGGAAGCATCATTGTAGAGTGTATTTTATTTAAAAATAATGATAATAAAAGTAGTCACTTGTCATAATTGGAGATTCTAGTCAGACCAAGGACTTAGTATTAAAATAAATCCTAAGTGTGATTGGTAGTATCTCATAAAATCAAAGCTCTAACAACTGCAGATTTCTGTAGTCATTTAAAAATT
Organism: Martes martes; assembly: GCF_963455335.1. Classification (NCBI taxonomy): domain Eukaryota; kingdom Metazoa; phylum Chordata; class Mammalia; order Carnivora; family Mustelidae; genus Martes; species Martes martes. The sequence goes on along the minus strand of NC_137898.1, from coordinate 100,039,571 downwards.
CATGTGTGACCATAGTAAATTGGAGTATTAGATAAAATCCAACTTCAGAGATTACTGATCATCTCACTTTAGAGTAAGCAAATGAATAGAGACCCCTTTTTCTTCAGTCAAAAATATTCTGAGCGCAGAGAGTCTTTTAAGTAGTGTTGATCTTGTCTAAGGTTTTCATGCTAGTGAACTTCTATTTATATTCTTAATTTTATACAAATAGATTGAACTCCTATTGTACAATATGGGCTTTTGCTTCCTCCTTATAAAGTCAGTCAGTATTTAATTTATAAAAATGCTGGATAATTTTGCTTTTGTCATTTGAAGCTGATAAGTGTTCTTTGTGTATATACTATTTTACTCCGTTGTATGTTCCTATGACAAAAGAGTAGAGTAGGTAATCACTAAGGTGATTAATAAATAAATAAAGAGTATCTCTTTAAGACATTTTTGTCTAGAAATACAGTTTTAATAGAGTGTGTTTTTTGTATCTAACTCAGATGTTTCATACTTTCATTGTAAACAGTTATTTTGAAAAAACATTATAAACATTATTCTGGAAGGGAAGAAAAGGAAGTGACTAGCTAATAATTTACCTGCATCTTGGGTCATAGATAAAAATGAAATCCCCGTCATCAGTTTATTTAAGCTTGGGTTGGGGGGTACAACTTCTGGATCTCCATTAAAAGATAATTTTTAAATTCTGACATATAATTTTGACATCATGGGGCTCAGAGGCTTTTATTAATATGATTAGTTATTATTCTTGCTAATGAGTATCTGCCCTATGTTCATATAAACCTTAGAGTCTTGTTAGATTGACTTATCCTGTATTACTCCTCTGTGGTGTGCCCATCTCCAAAGACAGGGTCAGTGAAGTGGTATGCAGTGCTTCAAAATGAGATTATTACAGCTTTTAGTGCTTTTGTCATCTCTATGATTGTCAGATGATATATTTTGTAGACTATTCATGTGTCATTTTGTTTGAACACATTTTTATTGCACTGTCTTTTCTTCAATATATCTTTAAAATATGTCATTACTTGTGCTGTTCGTGACTGTTCTAAGTGCTATCACCTGTGATGTTCATACTTTGTGTTTGCACGATTTAACTTGATCATGATTCATTCCTTTTTTCCCCCATGAATTTTTCCCCTTACATTGGTCTCCATATTTTCTATATCTCTCTCCTTTTCTCCCGCTCTTGTGCAGATAGCTCCTCCAAGAAGACAAAGTCTAGTTCAGAGGAGAGTAGATCCGAGATATATGGTAAGCTAATGTAGCCAATTCAGCCTTGCACCTTTGGAGCTTGCTTCATGCTGTTTACTTTTTTGTTTTTCTTTTAAATAACTTCAGCCTTCCTTGTGTCTGCTCTGCATGGCATGACCTACTGCAGGGAAAGGGAGCCTGGGGTTTTAATGTGGCTGCCACTGGGAAGCTTAAGGTTGCTAGAAACTAACATCATAGAGTAAGAGTAGGCCACATGACCCATCTTGTCTTTCATCTTGTGTCTGATGGGAAAGTGATGATGTCTGATATTTTTGAGTTGGGCTCTTCCACTTAACATGGGCTTTGAGTTCTTGGCATCTTCTTCCCATGTCCCATTTGCCGAGTTTGGATCACGTAGAATTTCATGGCACCAGTCTTTCCCTCTAAGCATAGCACTGGTGCGACTTAGAGGTGTTACCAGTTCTTTGGAATTTTTATTTGATTTTTTTTATTTGTTTCTTTTTATTGGCCTCATCATCTGGAAATGTTGTTCATGTATGATTTATCCACAACAGCAAAAATAACTTAAGTGTTTTATTTCTATGGCTTGAAGAATTTGTTTATGCATTTCGTAAGTGTCCCTGAAGCTTATTCTGAATGGGCAAATGTCAGAATGACACCTTTTAAAAATAATTTTCACAAAGAGCAGGTTTAAACTGAGTGGTTAACTTTTGCAACAGATTATCGAAGCACTAATATTTCTAGGCTGTGCCCTGTCTTCCAAAGATAATATAAACCATGTCTGTGAAGTTCATACATGTTTTTCCCTTTCCTCTGCACAGCTTTACCTGCCCTCTTCTCTTGTTTTGGCATCTGATTAGTGCCTTGAGAAAAGTGAATAGGAGAAGCACTTCTTGGAACCCAGACTTTTAAAATAATCTCTGAAAGACTAATAAGTTACTTCTTTTTAAGAAGATTCCAAATTTGGCCTCAAAGGAAAACCAGGTTTTCTGTAAAAGAGCCAGAAGTCTGTCATATGGAAGTTTCCCCAGATAGAAGTGTTTCCTAGCCTGACATACATGAAAGGAAAAAAAATATATGAAAGTGCCCCACCTCCCCAAGACATTTTATAATTTATATCTCCTGATACTTGAACCCATAAAATCACATACTTTTTAATATTATGAGGCCTCAGTGTTTGGTTTTAAACCAGTTAATGCTTCCATGTTCAGTAAATACAGTTCTTTGCTTCGGTTTTTATGACCAGTGCCTTTTTGTGTGTAGTAAAATCTTTTACAGTAGGTCAAGACAAAATGTGTACCATGCTGTATGGCATGGCATATATATGTTTTTTTCTTCCTTCCAAAGTTATTTGGCTCCTCCTAAATAAGAAATAGCTTCCAAATTTCTCAAGACTCTGTCTTTCTGTTCTATATAAAGAGCTTCTTATGGTTTATTCTCTCCTTAGGAATGTGAAGACTATCTTTATTGGCTCCCTTCTTTTCTGGTAGCCTTTGCAATGTTGTATTTCACCTCCCCCACCATTTTCCTAGATCTGTGGTATGAATGCAAAAGCTTGGTATTTGCTTTGGATGCTAGGATGTTTGCTTTGGATGATAGGATGATAGGTATGTATGCAAAAGCTTGCTGTTTGATTTGGATGTTAATAGTTCAGTGATAGGAATATTAACACTAGTTCAGACATGCCATTCGCTTGTTAGTAATAGAAACATTTTAAGTGGTAATGGGGAAATAAGGTGTGGCTTCTTTGTATGTTTGTTTCTTGAAAACCCTCGAAATACCTTTTTTGGAAGGAACTGAGCCATGGGTCTTTAAAAAGCACTTATAAAAGGGATGACTTGATCAGAACAGAGTGAGCATGCTAACTTAAATCTCTTTGACATTACCAATGTTTTATCACCTGTGTGAGTAGACTTCCTCAGACTCTGTGCTGTTACCACAGATGGAAAAGAATCTTGGGGAGGAAGGGTCAAGAAAAGCTTGAAAATAATGGGATATGACTGAGTAGAGTCATACCAACTGCTGACATTTTCTTAGTGTAGGATCTCTTAACAAGCCCACTTCTAAGTTTCGAGATTTTACACTGTCTTGGGGTAGAATTCACTAGCTCGATACTTCAACAAATGCTAGTTCTTCACTTAACAAAGTATTTATTTTGAACCCTCTTTGCCATTTTTAGAGCCGTTTTTGGTGAGATAAATTTACTTTGCTCATTTTACAAGAAAACTAAGTGTTTGTTTTGTATTGACTTCTTTTGTTAAGTTTCTGCCTGGTGCAGCAGGTCAGTATTTATTCCATTTCTCCTTATTTCTCCCTCTTTACCTTTCAGTGTCTGTTGATCATGTACAGATTATGTTTCTGAGCTACAGTTTCAGTTATACTTCATTTTCTATTTTTCTCATGAATATCATAACGGAGAAATTTTGTGGACTTTTGTGGGACATGAGAGGGTTCGTGAGGGCATTTGGAGTTTGATAGCAGCTTCTTCCTGCCTTCTGCCCTGGCTTCATGAAGAGATTCTAGCTGACAGGATTATATAGAAGTAAGCAAGCCAGATATTTCTGAAACTATCTAATCTGCTGGGGCTGCTATAACAAAATACCAGAGACTTGGCTTAAATAACAGAAATGTATTTTCTCTCACTTTTAGAGGCTAGAAGTATGAGATCAGGGTTGCAGGTTCCAGGGAGAGCTCTCTCCTGGGTTGCAGACAGCCACGATTTTGCCTTGTGCTCTCATGGTCCTTTGGTGCAAGTGCAGGTAGAGAACAGTCTCTCTGGTGACACTGATCCCATCCATCATGAAGGCCCTCCTCTTAGAACCTCATCTTATTCTAATTACCTGCCAAAGCCCCATCTCCAAATACCATTGCATATTAGGGGTTAGGACTCGGCATATGAATTGGGGGAGGGGAAGACCCAAATGGTAGTCTGTAACAGAAGCACGCTGTTAGTACTTGAACTCTCCTGGTTGGTTACTTCAGAGTGGTTTTTTTTTTTTTAAGATTTTACTTATTTATTTGAGAGAGAGAGAGTACAAGCATGAGAGAGAGAGAGAGAGAGCATGAGAAGACAGAGGGAGAAGCAGACTCCCTGCTGAGCAGGGAGTTCGACATGGAACCCCATCCCAGGGCCATGACCCGGGTTGAAAGCAGACAGACGCCCAACTGACTGCGCCACCAGGTGCCCTTCAGAATGAACTTTTAAAAAATTCTTACCTTTTTTAAGTTCAGCCTTCTCAGATGTATAAAGGTAAAAGTCCCCAAGTTATTCTTTCTGCTTTCTTCTTCAGCCTGGCAGGGAACACTCTAAACATGAACCTTCTGCGTCCTCATAAGTCACTCGCTTCCTGACCTCTTGCAGTCTGACTTCCCAACACGTCCTATCTGGAAGGTGAACCAAAAGATTCTAGATCTTTGAACTTTTTCTCAGTTCTCACCTTCCTCTGAACAAACTGGCAATGCTGATACCCGTTACTTGGTTTGTTTCTGTAATAGTACATTAATCTGGTTCTTTCCTGTCTGCGGCTGTTTTGTCTTTCCTTTACTTGATTGCTTTCCTCCTTTTATAGTTGTGCACGTGGCCTGCGTTTCTGTCCTTGGTCTTTTCCCCTGTGTCCAGTCTTGTATTTGAAACTGTTTGCTGAATATTTTCACTCTGACCATCTTTCAAATTCAGAATGACCAATGTGCAATTCATCCTTGTTCCCTGTGGCTAGAAATCAGTTCTTCGTGATCCTGATTCTTCTCATGGCACTACCCTTCTGACACTCACCTAGTCTCATTTTCTTAAAGTCATCTTCGCTCCCTTTCCCTTGTCCTCGGGAGTCAAGAGTTGGCCAGGTCCAGTGGATTCTACCATCACATTATCTTCCATCCCTCACTCTCTGGTTCTGTCGCCACTGTTCTGTTCAGTTTTCCATCACATCATAAGACTGTTTGCAGAGACTCATAACTTTGTTTCACTTTGATTTCACATTGATTTACTTCCTTTTCTCCGTTCCACTCTCTCTGTTAGATTAATAGGATTAAAGTAAGGATTTGGTCATGCACTTACTAGGAAAGTACAAATAGTTAATTAAGATATGCTATAATTTGTTTCTAGTTTATCATTCTGCCTTAACCCACCTGTTACTTCTACTACCATTTACCTAAAGGTACCAGCCTCTCCTCCACATTTTCCCTCTCCAAGTGTGGCTTGGTATTCTTTCTTTGCTCATGCCATTCCCATTGTCTTGAATGGTTTACCTCCTATAACTCTCCATCCTATAACGCCCAGTTCAAACATTGCCTCCAACACAGGGCTTTCCTGGGTTTGCCCCTCTCCTCTGTGGTCTAACCGTTGACATCTGGCTTCGTATCTAGTTATTTGTGTTTCCGTCCGCCTTTGCATCTCGCATAATGCCTGAAACAGTGGAGGAACTCATTTAATGTGTTTTGAATGAATGATTATTGATGTCAGAATGAAGTATTTTAATAAGGAGAACTGATAGCATATGATGTTGGCCCATTGTGATTGGATTTTTCTTCTCTTCAGAAAAGTTTCAAGGTAGAAGAAAACGTAACTTAGAAAAGAGACTCGCTGCTGGTAATCGTTTAAAAGAATGAAATCAGCACACTTGGAAGTTAAAGCTTCCTTTTGCTGGCAGCATTGTGCGTTTAGAATCCAGAAGCTTCTTAATCAAAGGATTATCTGAGGTCTTACTCATAAAACATGTATGTCTGGCAGCAGTTTGAAAATGAGCTGTTTTTATGAGGTTGCACATGGTCTTTCTCCACACCCTTCCCTGAAGCTAATTCTTGAGAGGTGAGACTTAGAGAGGTTTGGTCATGTAATAAAATGAAAGGTGAAGAAAGACTGGTGAGCTTTCGCTAGAATAAATGCAGTATGGAAGGTTCGGCATGTTGCTTTGCATATTTAACACTCTGTTTTCCATAACTTGCTATTTGGTACTATTGTTGCTTTTTTTCCAGGAGTGTATTACCGTGAAATCAGAGTACTTTTTCTTTTTCCAAGTACCTTTTTTTGGTAAAGATTTTATTTATTTATTTATTTATTTATTTGACAGGCAGAGATTACAAGTAGGCAGAGAGGCAGGCAGGGGTGGGGTGGGGGGCAGTGGGGGTGGGGGAGCAGGCTCCCTGCTGAGCAGAGAGCCTGATGCAGGGCTTGATCCCAGAACCCTGGGATCATGACCTGAGCCGAAGGTAGAAGCTTTAACCCACTGAGCCACCCAGGCACCCTCAGAGTACCTTTTTATGACTTCTTCCCCTGCCCACTCCAAAGCCTTACAAAGGCTTCATTTTTTTCAATTTCAAATACCATCCTTGGTAATTATCTTTTGAGTAAGAAAGTCATTTTATGTTGGTTTCAAATACCACACTGTCAAAACAAGAAAAAGAAATGTGCTTTATTATAAAGAGAAAAGAAAATTTAGGACAGGATAGTATTTATATAAATTTTATAGAACATTTTTACTTCACTGATAATGTGAAGCATGAGATCTGTTATTGGCTTCCAGGTGAAATAGCATAATCCTTAAGAGTTAGGAAATAAAAAATGTATTTATAACTACAGATGTTATTTTAGGGGAGGTGGGAAATCAGATTGTTTCAGTTAGAAGTTACGTAGGGGAAGGTTAGTGTCCTAAAGGTATTTCTCTACTTTGCATGGTTTCAGGGCTATGATTTTACTTTTTCCTAAAAAGTGATTGGGTATGATTTAAAATTTCCTCTATCTAAAATAAATTCAAATTTACGTAGTAAATATTCATTTACCTGTCACATGCCAGGCACGATGAGAAGGGCTAGAGGTACAAAGATAGTAGGATCTGTAGCTGCTTTCTAGGAGTGCAGTAGCACAAAAGAAGAATCTTGATCCATTGCGGTTAAGTACATGAGATATGCACTTGTTTATCTGTACTCCATGTGCCCTTAGAAAGTAGAGCGCTGTGACAAAACAATCTTCTGTGGCACTAAAAACGATGAGAATGAAGAAGTATCACCATGACCAAGTTTCAGGGCAGGTTGAGCATCATTATCTTACTTATCGGACACTGTCTGTCTTCACACACTGTGCTTGGATGCAGCTCCCATCAAAGTGATTTGCGACCTTATAAAAACTCTTGTTCGGGGGTAATCACATTGTATGGTAATTCTAACAGACGATAAGTGATTTAGCAAAACCAACCAGCAAACCACAGACTATATGTGTGTGTAACAACCAGATAAAGTAAAAATGGTGGAAGGCATTGGTTGGTTGGTTTTAATTAATGAAATGTGAAAGTGGCTATTTTGGAGTTAGGGCTCCGCTTTTAACTTTCCCTTCTTTCATAAAACATGTGGGGCCTGTTATTTGTCCTATACTCTGGTCCTTCGTTAGACGTAGCCATTGTTTCCCTACATCTCTGTTGTCGTTTCCTGCCAAGATTTTAAGTTCTTAGAGGGCATTACAGGGCACAGACCTGTAGTGGTTTTGTCTTCCTCATGACACCCACAGACTGCAGTGTTAAATAACTGAGGGACAGATGTTTGATGCAGATTTGCTAAAACAAAAAAGTGGATTTTTGTTTGTCAAAAAGGGCATTTCAGCAATGTGATAATTGAGTTCTTGGTGATTTTAGTGTTGATGTATTAGTGATTTCAGTGTTAAGGATGTGAAAGGTGGAATTTATCCTCTGTGGTGGGTTAAAACAGTTTCTGATCTAAAACAGGTAGAACATTTCTCTCAAGGGAAAAAAATAAAGCATTTTATTGGCTTTGAATGGGAAGGAACATAATAGATCTAAGCATTTGAAAGACTAGATTTCTGAATTTTGAATGGCATGGTAGCTTAGTTTTTACTTAATTATGACTCCAAATCCAAGTTTATGCAGATGGCGTAGATTCCTAGGACAAAATAGTATCATCAGTTTGAATTACATAGATTCTGAATTGGCTATATACAGAAGGCATGTTTTCCTTTTGCATTGGTCTAGTGATTCTTATTATTCTATATGATCTTATATGTCAAAGTACATCAAGTTCTTAGATCAGCAGATAGAGTTAGAATAATAATAAATGGATAATATAGTGGGGTTGGGGAGAGGAGAAAGATGAATAGGATATGCACAAAGCTCTTTTTCTGGTTCCTCCTTATCCTTTGTTTCTCATTTCCTTTTGATGTAGAATTAAGAGGGAAAGTTATCAGGCTGGACAATTTTGAATCGTAGAAAACAGATTTGCAAAATTCTGAAGTAATCCAACTACATTTATTCAATTTTTAGCAGTTTGTTATGACCCTGGGCATATTTGCTAAAATTGACTGTGTGTCAGTGACCTCCCTCTCTGAGCTTCCATTCATCTCCAGACCCACTAACTTTTCTAATTTTTATTAATTCATGAGCAATTAAAAAAATTTCCTTCTGTGTCTGAACACTTGCCAGTTCCTAAAATAAGATAGTAAACAATAATGGAGCCCCTACATTCTTGAAGCATATAATCTAGTCAGTGGATAAAAACAAATAGGTATCAATTGGGAGTGATAATGTTACTAGGGAAGTAAATAGAGGGCACTGTCTGTAAGGGATTACCTAATCTGGTCTGGGTATTTAGGAAAAGCTTTCAAAAGAAGGTGATTTATTTCTTCAGGCCTTCTTGCTATCTCCTATATTCTAAAGTTGCCTTCTTAGAAGAAGCCCTGCCCATAATATTTTCTTGTTTGTTCCTTCCCCATCCAAAACTAATTTGCTTGTTTGTTAAAACAAAGTTTAGACAAAGGCATAAATGAGGATTGATCCTTTTAAGGAGTATTTGCATTAATGATAGGAGTCTAACATAAAAGTGTTTTAATTGATTTTTTTAATTGATGGAATGGATAGATGAGTAATACATTCCTGAGCAGGAAAATCCAAGGGCATTGTAGTCCTAATCATAATAAAATATTTAACATTTATGAGCCCTTGTCAGGCATTAAGCTAAATACTTAATATATATTATATACAAGTGAAATACACAAATGTAGAGCACGTACGGGGTGAAGGGGCAGAGGGAGAGGGAGAGAGAATGAGAGAGAATGTTGAGCAGATCCCCGCAGAACATGGGCCCGACATAGGGCTTGATCTCACAATCCCGAGATCATGACCTGAGCCAAAACCAGGAGTCTCTAATTCTTATATTTATTGTATTATGTACTAGAAATTAATAAAAAATCTTCTTGATTTTATGTATTCATACCCATTCTAGTTATAGTTTTTCCCAATTACTTGAAGGATGCAGCATTACATCAAAGATTGAATTCTGATAGGTTATCTTTCCTCTGCCTCCATTACCATTTACTATTTGTGGGAGTGGTGAATTTGCTAATTCAAATACTGTTTGGTGGGGTGCCTGGGTGGCTCAGTGTGTTAAGTGTCTGCCTTCGGCTCGGGTCGTGATCCCAGGGTCCTGGGATCGAGCCCCATGTCTGGCTCCTTGCTCATCGGGGAGCCTGCTTCCTCCTCTCTCTCTATCCCTTCCTGCTGCTCATGCTTTGTTTCTCTCTTTCCCTCTCTCTCTTTCTCAGACAAATAAATAAAATCTTTAAAAAAAAAACAAAAATACTGTTTGGTGTGTCATAGTCTCTAGAGTTGAGGGCTAACAAATTTTGATGTGAAAAATCAACTTTCTTGAGGTACAATTTTACATAAAATAAGATGTAGTCCTTTTAAATGTACAGTTGGATGAGTTTTGACAAAGGAATACACACTCATATAACCTTTACCTTAATTAAGATATAGAACATTTCCATCACCCCAAAAGGTTCCTTCATGTCTCTTTGTGGTCATTCTCACCCTTCCTCCCCACCGTGTCCCTAGATACTACCCTGCTTTTTGTTACTGTCCTTTAGTTTTGCCTGTTCTCCACTGGAATCATATAGTATGGACTCTTTTGTATCTGCTTTGCTTAGCGTGATGTTTTTGTGATTCATCCATGTTTGTTGCATGTATGAGTTATTCCTCTTTTTCCTTGCTAAGTAGTATTTTATTATAATCAATATATAGCAGTTTGTTTATCTGTTCATCTGTTGATAGACTTTAGAGTTATTTCTGGGTTTTGGCTCTTAGGAACAAAACTACCATGACTATTTGTGTAACCAGTCTTTATGTGGACATGAGTTTTCATTTCTCTTGGGAGTGAAATTGCTGGGTCATATGTAAATGTGTACTTACCTTTACAGGAATTTTCTAAACTGCTTTCCAAAGAGTTTGTACCATTTTACACTCCCACCAGCAATGCATGAGAGTTCCAGTTGCTCCACATCCTTGTCAACATTTGGTATTATTGGTCTTTTTATTTTTAGCCAATCAAGTTAGTGTACAGTGGTTTCTCACTGTGGTTTTAGTTTGCATTTTCCTGATGACTGCAGATGTTGAGCACCTTTGCATATGCTTTTTGGCCATTGAGGTATGTTTCTTTGTACTGCATTTACTCAAATCTTTTGTTTTTTTTTTGTTTGTTTGTTTTGTTTTGTTTTTTAAGTAATCTTTACGCCTAACACGCAGTTTGAACTCACAACCCCAAGATTCGGAGTTACACACTCTACTGACCAAGCCAGCCAGATGCCCCAAAATCTTTTGTTCTTTTTGAAATGAGTCCCCCATTATTGAATTATAGAGTTGTTGTCTTTTCAGCATAATCTGGATACAAGTCCTTTATCATACACTTGACTTATGAATATTTTCTCCCACTCTGTGCCTTGCCTTTTCATTTTCTTATCCGTGTTTTTAGAAGAGCAGGTATTTAAAATTTCGAGTCCAATTTCCTAGTTTTTTTTTTCTTTCATGGTTGCTGCATTTTGCATCCTAAAAGACCTACCCTACGGTCTTGATGATTTTCTCCTGTATTTTCTTATGAAAAGTTGTAGCCTTTGTGTTTAGGTCCATGATTTGCTTTAAGTTAATTTTTTGTGTGGGGTTATGGTTTGTGTTTTCTGTACTATGATCCCCTTATTCCAGGCTTTCATTTGTAGTAGGCTCGCAGACTTGTGACATTTCATTAAGAGCAAGAAATACATGTATTTATTAATATGCAGTCTTTAACGTAATTCTTTGTTTTGTACATCAGACTTATTTAAAAGGTCATGCTCTTTGTGTAAAATTGTTACTTTGAAGAAATTTTTATTTTCCAAACATCAGTATACTTGCATTATTTTACATGTTTTATATATTGATTTTTGGTGAAACACTTAGATTCTGCAAAGCTGAAAGTACTAAATCTCTGGCTAACACAGAGTTCAGGATCTTCAGATCTTGATCTGTGATCAAACAGCCCTGGGTACTAATCAGGGTTCCATGATGGGACATTCCTGTACCTTTGGTTGTGGTCTTCTTTCTTTCACCTTGCCTTGACTACTTTTGTTTGCTGTTTGCTAGAAGGAAAACAAATTCTCCTGTAGGAATCAGGTAAGTATGTGAAAGAAACGAGTTGGTTGAGCTCAAGGGTTCTTTCTTTATCTTTCCTACTTTTTTCTCCTTTCTGTTTATTTTTTCTATGAGCTCACGTCTTTCTTCTCTTTGAACTTGTTCTTTCTCTCTTTTGGAAGAGCTCCCATGTTCTTCATGCACCTCCCTTTTTTAGATAGTCTCTTTTTCTAAGAATGAGATTGGATTTCACTGGGCTTTACCATGGGATGCTTCTAGCCTAACATCCCCAAATGTTTGATTTTCTAGGGTTTGAACACCAGTTAGAGCACCCGAACACAGGGCATTGGGGAAGATTTCATGTTACAAAGAGCAGAGATGTGAATAGGCCTTCCGTCTCCTCTCTAATACTTCATCTTTTCCACTTTGCCGTAGCTGTTTTTAATCTCAGAGCAATTCTACTCTGCCTCTCCAGTGAGAAACCAATACATATGACTCTTGGTGATATTCTCATCTTTGTTTTGTTTATGGAGTTAGTACTCTGGTTTGTGATACGAGTTTCACGTGCCACCTTGTGTTTCTCCAGATAAGATATAGGTCGTTACAGTTGATTACTAATATGTAATTATGTCTTTTTCTCTTCCATTTTCTCTTCTCTCTTTACCCTGTGGTTCTTGTGCAGGTCTTGTTCAGCGCTGTGTGATCATCCAGAAGGATGACAATGGATTTGGGCTGACGGTCAGTGGAGACAATCCAGTCTTCGTACAGTCTGTCAAAGAAGGCAAGGCATTTTTTAAAATAGTCTTGTCCCTTGGGAGCAAACAGTAAGAAGAGAAAGCTTAATGTCTATTGCCTAGAATAAAAGAATCATATACATTGCAGGTCATATGGCCTGTTTTGTTAAATTGGTCTTTAGTGTTCTAGTTATAGGCATGAATTCACCCCAATTGATTTTCTTTGTATGCACTTAAAAGAAAACAGTCTTATTACAGTTTGAGAAACTATATGACTCCTTGTTCATGTTGCCTTATACATCACCACTTAGAGAAGTTTGTGGAATTTTATTTCTTCATGGCACAGAGATATTTGTTAGACCAGATTAAAGAAATGGTTATGTGTTCCAAAGCATCCACATTTCACAAAATGACAATAATAATATGTTCTATTACCGTATATTGAGTACTTTCTTTATATTGGATGCTGTAACTTGAGGTAGATATTTTTTATCCCCATTTTACGGGTCATATTGAGGCTTAGAGTGAAAAAAAAAACCAACAACCCATAAAATTAATCCATGCATGGTCACACAACTAGAGAGTGGCAAAGGCACATGTTTTTAACCATTTGGTTACTCTGCCTCTCTTTCAAGAAAATTAGCAGTACATGCAAATGAATTATGTTTTAAGTAATTAAATTCTTTTACAGATGGAGCAGCCATGCGGGCTGGGGTACAGACAGGTGATCGAATCATCAAGGTAAGGAAAAGACTATTATGGAATTTATTATGGTAGATTTAAAAACAGCATATGTTAACCATATTTTTTTTTCACTTGAATTTTTATAAAAAGCAGTGCGTTGTATGTATTTGTTGACTATAAAAAACATTCATTTATTTTAAAATTAATATTACTTTTTACTGAAGGGCATAATAAAAGGCATGAGTAAATGGAATCATGTGTGTTCTTAGATAGGAAAGTAACTCACTGTGATAAAGATCATTTCTCTCCAGTCTTATCTATTGGTAAGAAAATCTCATCAAAATATGTTAATATGACTGGGGAGATGTGTCATTATTTGTCAAACTGATGAGTCTTCCAAATGAATTTTACAGAGGTATAAGAATAGCTTAAAAAAAATAACTGTTATGTATATGGGTATTGTGTGAGATGACATGGTAGGGATCAATTCAAAGCAGGTTGCTCTAGTCTGGGTATAGGCCTATCAGTCCAGAAACAGGCCTTGAATTCTGACCAGTACGAGAAGAGTGGATTGGTCAGTCATTACTCTTGAGATGGTTGAGTAATTTGAATACTTAAAAAATTGAATTATTACATAGGAAAAGGCACCATGAATATGTATTTACAAGCAACTATCTGGAAAAAAGTATTTGAAACTTACTATAGAGTAGAATACCTTACTTGTAAAGAGCACTTTTAAATTCCTAAGAGAAGAATAAATAAATAGCCTAATAGAAAAAAAAAAAGGCAAAGAATTAGGATATGTCTTACCACACTTATAACAAAGAAATAGAAATTAAAATGACAGGTGAAGGGGGCGCTGGGTGGTTCAGTTGGTTAAGTGTCGAACTCATGATTTCAGTTCAGGTCATGATTTCTGGGTTGTGAGATTGAGCCCCACTGTGGGCTCTGCATGGCATGGAGCCTGCTTAAGATTCTCTCTCTCCCTCTTCTCTTCTTCCCCTTTTCTCTCTCCTTCTCTAAAAAACAAAATAAAATAACATAAAATAAAATTAAAAATATATTTGGTTGTCAGAAATTTTAAACATTATTGATCGTATACCTTTGGCATAGTTTGTGTATGGTAAAATGGCTACTCTCATAAACTTGTCAGTATAAATTGGGTAGAATCTATTCGGATATAAATTTGTGAATATGTATCAAGTGATACAATTTTTTTAAAAAATTGTTTTAAGAGAGAGAGCAGGGAGGGGCAGAGGGAGAGGGAGACAAAGAGTTTCTTGAGCAGGCTCCACACCCAGCATGGAGCCTGCTGCAGGGCTGGATCTCATTACCCTGAGATCATGGCTTGAGCTGAAACCAAGAATCAGACACTTAACTGACTGAGCCACCCAGGTACCCCACAAATTATATACTTTTAAAAAGTATATAACCTTTGACCAGCCACTTTGCTTTTAGGAACTTACCTAAGGAAGTACGTGTACAAATGTGAAGTGATATATGCACAGGGAAATTCATTTCATCTTTATCATATTAAAAATGTGTGGGCATGCCTGGGTAGTACAGTTGGTTAAGCCTCTGACTCTTGGTTTTGGCTCAAGTTGTGATCTCGGTCATGGGATCAAGCCCAGCTAGGCTCCGCGCTCAGTGAGAGTCTGCTTAAAAAGATTCTCTCTCCCTCTAACTCTGCCCCTACCCCCTGCACTCACTCACTCACTTTCTCTCTCAAATAAATTAATAATTATTTTTAAAAATTTGTAAATAATGCAAATGTGCATAAATAAATGGAGGGCTAGAAAAAGAAATTACATTTCATCTACAGCTGTTAAAAAGAATAGATTAGGTCTGCGTGTATATCAATACTGAAAGATAACCACATACAACAAAGAAGTATTTATCTGCAGGAAAAAAGGCAGTTATAATGTATATGTCTGTGTTTGTGTATCTGGTGTGTTTGTGCTAGAATAGTGTCTCAGAGATTAAACTTTGTACCATTGATCATCTCTGATGGGCGTGATTAGTATACTTTCATTGCTACCTTAGACACTGATATATTTGACCTTGTAAAAATTAGTATTACTTGCATCAAGAAAAATAACATTGGTTCCATGTTTGATATTTCTTCTTAATTTGGTTTAGTGGAGACTTTGGATAACATTTCCTATAATTAGCCTAACTGAAAATTAATTTTCTTTGTAAAGATTGGGTCATGGTTGGAAAACTTGAAGTAAATTGCATATTGTGGAAATACTGCATATTGTGGAAATATTGTTTATTTTTTTAATCTTTTAAACTGATTTTGACAAATCAGTGAATTTGCAAAGAGATCTTTTTTGTTTGCAAGAGCCGTTCACTGTGAAGGACTTGTAAAACCTGTTGCATGGTATCTTTTGTCATTTTTCATGGTAAGTTATAATTTTTTTTTGTTTTTTTTTTTTTTTTTAGTTATAATGTTTTTTAAGTCAAGGCCTTGTTTAGGATTCAAGTTCATTTTCTTGCAGAGTATACCTTATAGAATAGCAATAAAAGTGAATATTGAACCAAATATATACATATTTTAATATAGTTCTCAGTACTATGTTATATTATAATGGGTTGTATTATGTATAATAATTCCTAAAGTCCATATATCCATTCTTAATGGAATGTGTCTGACATGCTATTATCATTTTCTTACAGGTGAATGGAACTCTGGTGACTCATTCAAACCATTTGGAAGTGGTGAAGCTAATCAAATGTAGGTGAATGTTATTCTCAGTTTTAATTGGTTTCTGAATCCCTTAAAGCAAGGATCAGAAAACACTTATGTCATAAGCCAGAGAGTGAATATCTTAGGATTTGTGGTTCCTATAGTCTGCTACTCTGTTTTCTCTTTGTAGCACAAAAGCAGCCATAGGCAGTATGTAAATGAATGGGTATAGTTGTATTTCAGTAAAACTTTATTTTGTCAGAAGAGTCTGTGGGCCAGATTTAGTCTCTTGGCTAGAGTTCACTTTAACCCTTCATTAAAGGAAAGTCTGAGGTGAAAAATTGTAATTTACTAATAACTATCTTTTGTCCACCTTATGTATGTGGTTGATTATAATATCCTTGTCACTCTTGGTAATATAGAAAGCATATATTTGAAAGAAATGCATGAGTCGTCTGAGGGGGAAGAGATTGAGAATTCAGATGGAATGGCCCAGATGAACTGAAATGGAACTTTAAAAGTCATCTAGCATAGTCATGTTTCCTCAGATAAGTAAATCATTAAATAAAATCCAGGGTAGTGATCTCTTGGAAATCTCCAGGGTTAAGAATTTAGAATCTTCTGGATCAAACTCTTCCACGGTAGACTACAAATAAGAAATAGTTGTTTATAGCCAAGGAGAAACACTACTATTTTATTTAATCCTATTTTTGTTTTATAGAGTGGACATCTTTAGAATAATTTAATAAACTGAATTCTTTCTTGGCCATCTTACTTTTGAACTAAAGCAACCCCTGAATCCTTTTCATCTTTCCATCGGAGGGCTTTTACCTTTTACTTTTTGCCAGGGCTCTAAACGGTCCCTGCGATCTCATAGTTCTTCACTTTAGTACTTTTTAAAAAGAAATGGGATGATCAAAATTAGACCCCCGTTCTTGAATCAGTTTGATTATTTATGTAATGAGATTGTGTTTTATATATTTTTATGTGCTACTTGCATATGATGGTTTATGATTATAAATAAATATATGCCAGATAACTATTGCAGAGTATAAAAGATAAGATTATTTCTTTAGATTTTTAGGCTCTATATTTTACTCATACCAGTGTAAATTTTGCTCAGAAAAAGTAGATCCTAGCATTATAGCAGATAAGATGCCTTATCCAATATTGAGAGGCTGGCTAAAAATTTAAAGTAACCGCAAAACACTGTGAGCCTCCAGAACAGATCTAAATTTGTAGTGCCTCACACCTGTGTACTCTACTTGTGCCGGTCCCTCATGCCCTACTCTGTAATGCATACTCTGGACATAGCTGAAGAAGAAAAGGGAAGAAATAGGAAGCTAGTGGAGGCAAGTAAATATAGGTATAGTTACATATATATATATATATATTTACATATTTTTATATATATATACTTATACATATATATTTGTTATATATATTATATATATGGGATAAGTAAGGTATGATAGATGACTTTCTGACAGAGAAATACCCTAAATACCCTTTTTAGGGAAATACCCTAAAAAGTTTATGTCTCTAAAATACCCCCAAATCATAGCATTTGTGACCACTAAGTGTAAAAAAAAAAAAAAAAGGCTTAGAACCTCAAACACTGAAATAATTGACAGTGAGTTCCATGGGCAGTTAAATAGGGAGAAAAGTGTGAAATAAACATATTTAGAAATTCTACTGAAAAGTCTTAGAGGGAGATTTTGTCATTCAGAGGTCAGTTATCTAGAAATATCCTTGATTTAGAAAGTCTCCTTCTCAATGCTAGATAAATAACGAATGTCTGTTGTCGAGTCTTTCTGGTCAGGGTTGGTTTTGCTTTCTGTACTTTCTTCCTCCTGTAATACAGCTAGTGAAGTTCTGTCTTCCCCACGTTTTAAAAATAACTCACTACTCATTTATTGAATGTTCTCCAATTTTCGTGGGATATTTTTTGTCCTACTCATTTTTTAAAGTTGATTTAAAATTGCTTCATGATATTCCGTAAAATAGTTAAACCCTGCCTAATTAGTATCATCTCAAAATAGGATGATTTCTTAAATTTACATTAAAGAAATTAATTGAACATAACCATTAATCGATGGTTGCTGTTAACTCACCCTTCCCTACATTAAAGAGATTATAAATTTTATTTGCCTTCATGTAATATCTGATCTTGTGAATAGTAATTTGCTATCCAAAAATGGCATTGTTCTTTTAGATTTTTAGGGGAGTCGTAAAAAAGCAATGACAAGTTGGATTCTTTTTCTGTGGAGCAGTGGTTAGCAGATGATTGAACTTGTTCACATAACTGGATCTTCGAGAACTGTCAAAGAGGAAGTAGAGAAATGCTGTAAGCAAGATTTTGACAGTGTTATTTTCCTTCCTCTCTCTCCTCGCCACAAGCTGGTTCCTATGTAGCTCTTACTGTTCAGGGACGCCCACCTGGGTCGCCCCAGATTCCACTCGCCGATTCTGAAGTAGAGCCATCAGTCGTTGGACATATGTCTCCCATCATGACATCCCCTCATTCACCTGGAGCATCTGGGAACATGGAGAGAATTACTAGTCCTGTGCTCATGGGGGTAAGAGGGGGAAAACTCTTAAATGCCTAGTTTATAATGATACCTTTACTTTATATTAAGAGTTTTGCATAAATTTAAGTTCAGAATACTGGAAAATCACTTCCAAATATAAAAAAATTAACATAATAATCTGAAATGATGAGAGTGTTGGGATAGCAGATTGAATTGAGAAATATTTAACACCTGCCATATACAAAACAGGGTGCCATTCACAAAAATAAAATTAAGATACCCTATATTTGAGGTCCTTGGTTATCTTAGAATATATACTTTAAGGGGACAGAGGTTTGTTTATTTGTTTATTGTTGTGTCCCCAGTTGGCCTGTAGTAGATACTTAAACCCTTGTTGTTTGAGATAGAATCAAGAGTATATGAGTAATTACAATACCAAGGCAGAATGTAGACATTATGAGGGGAGAACTATTAAGCTCTGTGACAATTCAGAGAAGGGAGGAAGTGCATCCGGTTTTAACAAGGAAGGACTTCATGGAAAGCTATGATTTGAATTGAGCCTTGACAAACAGGTAGCATTTAAGTGGTGGCAATGGGGAGGAAAGGAGCCCAGGTAAAAGAAGTAGAATAAAAGAGAAAGAGCCAAGAAAGCACCAAGTGTCTGGGGGAAGTTCCAGAACTCTTGTTTGGCTGGTGCCTGTTAAGGATTTAAGTAGCGGGAGATGAGGCTTGAAAAAAGTAAGAATATTTATTTTGAAAAAATCACAACTACAAAGCTAATTTTTATGTAACTGGAGAGGCAGTAAGAATCCACTAAAATTTGTGGGGAGATGGAGTGGGGGGCAGAGAGTGATGTGACCGTAGCGGGAGTTGAGGAAAGCTAATTAGATCAAATATTACAGGTTTGTGAAACTTCTAAGAAGAGATGGTAGAGAGGAGTTAGGGAGCTGTCTTAATATTTCAGGCAGGAAGTGCTGGGAATTTGAGTCATGCATGGGGACCAACAGTACAGATCCAAGGGACAGACAGTGTAAGATACTATTTTTATACTAAGGCGACTTCATTTCTCCAGCTAATATCATTATTTAATGTTTTCTTGAACCTCGTTTAGTAAAAGTGAAAATAGAAGGGCTGAAATCCCCCTGTAACCTTCCAACTTTGAGCGCTGTGTCTCATAGCCTGTCTTTGTGACAGCTATTTATTTTAGCTTCGCTTGCCCTGTATTGGTTGGTTGGTTGTTGTTGTTGGTTTGTTTTTTTTTTATCTCTTTTCTAGGAGGAAAACAATGTGGTTCATAACCAGAAAGTAGAAATTCTGAGAAAAATGTTACAGAAAGAACAGGAACGGCTGCAGGTACTGAATTAGAAATGGGGCTGTTTATAGGCCAGTGAAAATGTGAGTGGGCCTAGTTGAGTTGGTATTTGTCGTGACTACAGCCAAGCAGTGTTGTAATCAATGCCATCCGCTCTTTTATTAAGAATGGACTTTTTCTATATTTCCTTGACATAAGTAATTAATTCTCAAAATATTTCTATAACTTTTCAGTTATTGCAGGAAGATTACAACCGAACACCTGCCCAAAGATTGCTAAAAGAGATCCAAGAGGCCAAGAAACACATTCCTCAGCTGCAAGAGCAGTTATCCAAAGCCACAGGCTCTGCTCAGGTAGCATCATTGTTAAAAGTGCTACCCAACTTTTTGCAGGAGATTTTTCTTCTGGGAATGTGTTAAAGAATGTTGCAGTTGCCTTTTTTAAAAGTTATTTTTTTCTAGCATAGGCCAAGAAGATGTCTTGTGTAGCATGTTACAGAAATAATGATTAGCTAAAAGAAATGTGGGCTTCTGATTCTTTGCTTGCTCATGATAATCGTGTTTCTTTGTTCCACAATCATTTTAAAAGGAATTGAGTGCTTTTGCTTGGATGCGACAACCTACTAAAATGTATTTAGATACATATGTTTACATTTCGAGGCTCATTCTCCCATTTTCAAAGAGAATGGCAGTTATGTTTTTAAGTAGGAACGTAAGATTTTGTAAAATGGCAGGCATTATGCTAAATACAGAGATAAGTATTTTCTCGCTTATCTTCACAGCAACTCCCCAAGATTAGACACTACTGTTGTTTGCCCCCATTTTACATATGCAGTTAGAGAAACTCAGAGATATTAAATAATCTGTCTGAAATCATGTAACTTAAAAGCAATGCAACTGGAGTTTAGGCCTGGTCTGATGAGTTCAGAGCACTTTCACATTCTTAACGACTGTATTTTTCACTGAAATTTTGAACTAGAATTAAATAGAATTTGTTATATCGGTGTAAGTTATGGAGATGATGTCTCATTAGAAACAGTAGCCCAACCAGATTTCTATTCTGTAATATTCAGGTTAGGGATCTGAAAAGCTCCTTATATCTCATCTTAAAGCAAAATGGACATATCCCTATACCATCTGCACTTGATCTTGGCCAAAAGGCCGAGAAGCGATCCCCTATACCATCTGAAAAGGGTAAAAGGTGTTGATTTATTGTGCTCCCTGAGTCTGTGAGTGAAAACCACAGTTTTGTAGAACTCAAAGGATTCTTTGAGATCATGTAGCCTCATCAGCTTGTTTTAAAGTCAGAAAATCATGTGGTTGAGAAAATTGGGGTCCAAACAGGTTAAATGACTTAGACGAGGTCACACAGCTATACTGTCTCTCCTGACTTCCTGGTTCAGTGTACTTTCAGTTACACAATATTTAGTTTTTTCATTACTTTCAATCCCATTAGGTATATGAAATTTTGAGTATTATGCCTCAGTAATGTTGACAGTTTTATGCTGTTATAATTACTGAGTGAAAACGACATTCTTCTTCTCTTCAAACAATAAAAATGTGGTTCCTGTTTTAAAAGCCTGTATTATGTTATAGCACTGTGTCCCAGAATTGGCAATTTATTGAAATTCTAAAGTGTTGGGAGGCAGTTAACCAGAAGTTCTAGTGTAATAATCTTTACTATAATGGGCAGGATATATGAATTATATAATTTAACCAACTATTTTATATTTTGCTCTATTCAGAAGTTTGAACTCTTTTTCTCCTTGCTAAAATAGCACTTTCCCTGTCTTTAAGATCATGCCATTTTAGAACCACAGAATTAGTAGTTATTTATGCTTTAAATTTTTAGAGGTTTAAGCATTCTTGATCATATCAAACTGGCCAACTTTTACCAGTCTCCATTTTAGATGACAGTGTGAGTCTGTTTCTTTATGCAATCAGTAATGAATTTTTTTATTGTGTTGGTGTGTGTGCGTGTGTCTGATCCGTTTTAGGATGGAGCTGTAGTTACATCCTCCAGGCCTTTAGGTGACCCACTGCCAGTCAGTGAGGTGGAAGCCGATCCTGGTGACGGACTAGGCAGAATTGACTATAGCGGTGGAGACGCTTCTCGGCCCAGTAGTGACAGCGCAGACGTAAGTGTTCTACATCTTGATTTTGTTTTCTTCTTCACAGCTCCTTTCCATATTGGATTTTAAGATACGTGAATTAGAGGTGTTCTCTTACTACTTACCTTTTTTTTTTTTTTTAAGATCTTATTTATTTATTTGACAGAGATCACAAGTAGGCAGAGAGGGAGGCAGAGAGAGGGGGGAAGCCGGCTTCCCGCTGAGCTGAGAGCCCGATGTAGGGCTCGATCCCAGGACCCCGAGACCATGACCTGAGCCAAAGGCAGAGGCTTTAACCCACTGAGCCACCCAGGCGTCCCTTACTACTTATTTTTTATCACCACCACCTTTCACGCAGCAATTTGATGAGCAGAGTTCTGGACACTGTTGTCTATGAGTTTTCAATTCCAGAGTTCACTTTTTCCCTTAGATACACATTGCCTAATGTTTCTTTTGAGGAGGTGGAATTTCCCAGCAGGCCTCTTTTTTGTGGGTTGAGAAGTTAATAATGCTAGTGTTTTTTTTTTTACTGAACCAAGAGGCCAACTGTTGATATCTTTAAGAGCATGTTAATATTCCATTTGTGGTCAGAGTGACTCAGTCTTGAATCATGGGGCACTTTGCCATTACAAAGAGGAAAAACCTTAGTCCTGTTAGATAGACTTGAGTTAATAGCCCTTGTTTAGTAACACTTTCTTGATTAACCCTCAAATTGCCAGATGAAGATGGATATTTGTTAGGAAGATTGTAAGAAAACATTTCAAGTTGATTATGATGTACCACCGTAGTCATATGAATACTTAACCAGCTAAGTTCACTGTTGCTTACTCAACAATCCTTTGTAAATAGTATGCAGTGGTAGGAATAATAACTTAAAAATAGATCACCCTCTTTAAAAGTGATGAAGAAGATAGTCTAAACCAGTTTTTGGCAACTGTGGATCATGGAATCAATGTAGTGGGTTGGGACTAGCATTAAAAAAGAAAAGAAAAAAAAAAAAAAAAAGAAAAGAATAGGAAATAGTGCTTTGCAAAATGTAGATAAGGTAAGTGCTACTTCTTGTGACTTTTATTAGATACACACATACATGCGCCTCTGTGTGTTCACATGCTGGTTGACAGTATAAAATTTCTTATTGAAGGTTGTGGTAAAAAAAAAAAAATTTGAAAGTCACTGGTTCAAGCCATCATTCAGGCCACTTTTTGAGGCTTAGGCCCAATGACTAAGAACTTCATTCAAGGAAAATTTGAGGATTTTGGGGGGGGGGAGGAAATAATGCTAGCAGTCTTATGATTGGATGGGCTGAAGGTTTTAATGAGAAATTTCAATTTTGACTCACGAAAAAAACATTTATTGGGCATACATATCACATACTGTAATGAGTGTTTTGCATTCCCTATTTTAGTTAATTCTCATAACAGCCATATGAAGTAGTACTATTGTTAACATAATTTTACAGACGAAAAGACTATGGCCAAAGGGAGTTAACTAATTTGCTAACTTACCCAGATAATATGTGATCTGTCTACATCTAGCTCTAAACTACCAGTACTCTAAATATAACAAAGGTATTGAGGAATAGAAATGCATAACATTTTGGGAGAGCAGTGAAAATTTTATGGCATATTAGGATTATGGATGGAATGGCTAGAGTTTATCTTAGAAACAAAGGCTTGAGTTCAGGTTGTATAAGACTTCACATTGTTCTAACAGTACTGTTTTTAGGGATCCTTTCTGCATTCTCCTTTTAGATTTAGTGCTCCTTCTCTCTGTTTTCGTCTCTACCATTAGATAGTTTCTTAAGAGGACAGGGACAGTCTTATTTGACTTTATGTCTCCAAAGCCTGGCAGATCCTACAATTAGGAATTCACAATAAATGGTACAGAAGAAAAATTTGAATTTTGTCTTGTATTTAAAGGACCGTTAGGGTTAGGGTTAGTGGCTTAGAAATATAACTTTATGAAAGAGAGTGAATTGGCAAGTGTAGAAATAGGCATTCCAGTGACTTGAGACTGTTTGAGATATAATTGGTGTTAATAAGTATTTGAATGAACAGCAGAATGAATGAGAATTTGAGCTTTATCTCGCATGCAGAGGAGAAGCACACTCAGAAACACATCAGTGTGGAAATGAATTAGAATAAAGAGGCAGGGAGATCTGGAAGGACAGAAGACTGCTAGGCTTGATGGGCCCTTAACGAACGTGCACAGAATGGCTCATAAATAGTTATCATTATTGACCACCTCCTTTGTGTGCCTCATGCTCTACAGATACCCTTTTAAATTCTCCCAATAATATTAAAGAAGCAGTATCACCATTTTATAGATGTGGAGAATGAAGCCAGGTGAATAGTAAACGGATGTTGTGGAAATCCAGGTGAGATATGGTAACAGTGGGGACGAGGATAGTCACTGACTGCCTGACAAACTAGTTGAATTCCTACAGGCGTGTGTTTGAAGCTAAAGATGTGCTGCTTTTAGCTTGTGGATCTCCACATTTCTTCCATGCGTTTCTTCTGCTCACTTTTAAAAAATAGTCTTCTTGTAATGTTTGTGATACCATTATTATTGTGAAGCTCCCTGCTGTGCCTCCCTCAGAGAAGGCTTTGAAGAACACCCCCACACCCAGTTCTCACAACAGAAGCAGGTTCACCACAGATCATCACCTACAATCTAGAGCATCTGTCTCTGTGATTTTGGTGAATTCATGGCTAATGTTTTTAAAAACTTACTGTGGAAAAATTTTAAGCCTGTTCAAAAATAGAGATGAGCATAACAGTCCCTGCTATGTACCCGATCACCCACCCTCTGAAGTCAAGCTCTGCAGCTTGTTATGTCTTTGTCCCCCGTTCTTCACACCCTACAGATACTAGAGTATTTTCAAGTAAATCCGAGACATTATTTCATTAATCTGTGTCTTTAAGAGAAAAGACTTTTTCAAAAATACAGCCATAATAACATTATCATAAAATCAAATTTCTTAATATGCAATTTGATTACCCTAATTGTCTCATAATGATCTTTCTGCAGTTGGTTTATCTGAGTCTGGATCTAGTCAAGGTCTTCAGCCTTTGGTTCATAGTCTTTTAATTTGTTACCTCCTCTTTTTTTTTTTTTTTTCCTTTCTATTTTTTTGTGACAGAAACTGGGTAATATGCCCAGTAAAACAAACACATTTTAATTGTATTTTCATGGTGTTGTTTAATGTGTTCATCTCTGTATATTTCCTGAAAGCTATTAGTGAGATCTGGAGTCTTGATCAGATTAAGAGCTGTTGTTTGGCAAGAACAGTTCATGGGTGGGACTGTGTACATCCTGTTACATCACATCAGGAGGTGAATGTCTGGTTGTCTTTCTGTGACTGTAGGTTTGTTTAAGGTGTTCAGGTGATGTCAGCCTGGTTCCTACATAATCAACTTTTCCATTAAGGTTTTATATAATGTTCTTACCAGTCATTGATGATCAAAATGCCTGCATCCATTATTTAATTAGTGGTTTCAAAAGGATGATGTTACAATTTTATCGTTCCTTCTGTATTTACTAGTGGAATTATTTTACAAAGAATTTTCTCTTACTAGCTTTTAGGTTACCCTAAAATATAGCTTATACAGGAAATGCAGGATAGATACTAGATTCTTATCCCTCTATGTATCTGTTTCCAGAGGAGTCAGTACCTTAACACAATCTAGCAGTCACTAATGTGGGGGGATTGTGTGTCTACACGTGCATATGTGTAATATTTGAATTCGTAGACTTTAACATATTTGCTTATTCTGTTGTAGTCCATTGCAGTCATTACTTTTTGTTGTTGCTGAAACTATCCCTCTTTTGGGCAGTGGGAGCCCTTTCCAGTTCTCTTCAGTATTCTTTTAACGTGACATCCCGGTAACTTTGGTAGCTTGTCACACTTTTCAGTGTGACAAGATTATTCTAGCTCTGTCTTTTCTATCTCCTGTCCAAGACACAAAGTCCTCCATTTCTCCAAGGTGGGGCTTATATTTGAAGCTACTATTGTCTTTACCTTGTGCTGTCTTGGTATATGTATAAACAGCATGCACCTTCCCTATTGGCATTCACACAGAATCCCCTGTACCTCATTTTCAGCTACTCTCTGAAGAATGGCTCCTTTGCTTTGCGGTGTTCTTTATAGTCCATAATTGAAGTTCTGCACATGATATTATTTCTGGTTTATATTAGGACATCCCAAACATACCATACAAATTTTATAGGAATCCACAAATCACTTTCACATGATACTCACAGAAACGTAGGCAGGAGCTTAATTTTATTCATATAAATAGGCGAGAATGCTTTTAAGTTGCATAGAAAGAAGAGTTGGTTGGAGCGCCTGGGTGGCTCAGTGGGTTAAGCATCTGCCTTTGGCTCAGGTCATGATCTCAGGGTCCTGGGATCAAACCCCGCATCAGGCAGAGAGCCTGCGTCCCCCTCTTCTCTGCCTGCCTCTCTGCCTACTTGTGATCACTCTCTCTCTGTCAAATAAATAAATAAAATCTTCAAAAAAAAAAAAAAAGGAAGAGGGGGTTAAAAGAGCTGGATAAAGACAGAGTTTGACTTTGACATAATGAGTTTGAGGTACATAATAAATTGTGGTTAGGGTTACTTGGTAGAAATTAGCCCACAGGCCTGGAGACAAAGTACTACTATTCTCTTAGTGTGATGCTGTTTATCAACATAAGACTAAAACAGCTGAGAGAGTACGTGTCTTGCCAAAGTCAGGAGAACAAATAGTAGAGCCAGGTATTTAGAAAGATATTTAGTGGTTTCAAATACAAATGTGAAATTCAGAACCCTATTTTCTTCACCCTATTTTTCCTTATCCCTTTTTGGTGAGCCTATTGAAATGAACTTAATGTCTTCTTTTTTTTTAAGAGTCCCAAGAGTGCCCTGAAGGAGAGGATTTGTCTAGAGGAGAACCCAGAGAAGAGTGAAGCGATTCAGGACCCTGTGAGTATGAAATCCATGAAATGGTAGTGCTTTCTTAAGCTGTCCTTCTACTTCAGTGACAGACACACCTGATATTTGTGGGTTGGGAGAGAAAAAGCTTAAACTTATTAATAAAGAGTTGGTAAATGGAGAGGAGCTACTCTGTGGTATTTGGTTGGCTTTAATGTTATTTTATTTATTGTAGTAAAATATACATAAAATTTACCTTTTTGTAATTTTTGAGTATACAGGTCTTGTCATTAAGTTATATTGTCACTGTTGTACAGCGTCGCCATATCTTTCTCCAGAACTTTCTCCTCTACTTCAACTCAAACTCAGTAGCCATTCAACACTGCCTCCCCACTATCTTCAGCACTGGGCAATCACCATTTACTGTAAATTTGACTACTTTTGAGGACCACATATGAGAAGCATCATATGTGTTTATCCTTTTGTGACTGGCTTATTGCATTTAGCATCATGTTCTCAAGGTTCACCCATGTCGTAGCTTGTATCAGAATTTCCTTGTTTTTTAAGGCGGATAATTATCCACTGTATGTATAGACCATGTTTTGCTTATCCACTCATCTGTCGGTGGACACTTGGGTTGTCTCCACCTTTTGGCTCTTGTGAATAATGCCACTATGACCATGGGCATACGAGTATCTGTTTAGGTTCTTTTAGTCCTTTTGAGTATTTATTCAGAACTGGAATTGCTGGATTTTGCATATTCTTAAGTAAATACTTTTTAGCATTCTGATTTTGTTTTTTACTTTGATTTGTATCAGGTTTTATAGTAAGAGATTTTTCTTTTTAAAGATTTTATTTATTTATTTGACAGAGATCACAAGTAGGCAGAAAGGCAGACGGAGAGAGAGGGGGAAGCAGGCTCCCCACTGAGCAGAGAGCCCAATGCGGGGCTCGATCCTAGGACCCTGGGATCGTGACCTGAGCCAAAGGCAGAGGCTTTAACCCACTGAGCCACCCAGGCGCCCCTATAGTAAGAGATTTAACAGCATATCGTGACCCATCCGTTATTTGCTACATAAGAATATTGAAAAATCAGACACACCAGAACAGCTATAAAATCAAAAGTTGTCTGAAACCACTCTAAACACATTTCTCTTGTTTTACCATTTTCTTAAAAAAAAAGAAGGCTAAAGCCTGAGGCTCAAAAAACAAGTAGTAAAAAAAGCAGAAGCAAGTTTAGAAGATGCAGATTGCAGATACAGAGACTGCATCACACTTCAGGAGGGGAGACCACAGCTACGGAGTATTTTGTTTATAACTGGATCAGTGTGCATAGCTTCAGCTAAAACCACTCTCCAGATGACCCCCGAATCAGGATAGCCCCGCTCTCCTTGCTCAGCCCTACATCTTGCATCAGCCGCTATCAGCTTTGAGCTGAGCTCATTCTTTCCCTAGATCTTCCCAAATTTGTATTTCTCTTCTTACTGCATGGCCTTTGATTTTAGTATTTGTGATCTTTAGCCATGCCATATTTTTTTACATTATACACATTAATGCACTTACACTGGCATTTTCATGCTAAATCCAACTTTGTAAATGAGCTGACAAATGGATGAGCTGTTGCATGGGAGGGAGATCTGCCAGCCTACAATTTATGTTTGCAATTTAGGTTCTTTGTTTCTATACAAAATGATTTTAATTTTGTGTGATTACTTGGAAATTTTGTTGCATTACGCCAGCGATTTCCAACCAGGAGTGATTTTGTCCCTCAGGGAGCATTTGGCAGTGTATGGAAACATTTTTTATTGTCATGACTGGGAGGCTGCCACTGGCACAGAGTGGGTGGGTAGAGACCCAAGATGCTGCTCAACATTGTACAATGCACAGGACAGCCCCCACAACAGAGAATGATCCGGCCCAAAATGTCAGCAGTGCCAGAGTTGAGAAACCCTGCATTATGCACTTATGAAAATGAATTGAAAAGGAAAAAACAGGGTTCAGGGACAGCTTTCAGTTATGCGATGTTAATAGAAGTCTTTGTATTAACCTCTCTCCTCACTTCGTCTTATCATTTTTACTCTCGTTTTTCGTTTGTCCTGTGGTCTTCATTCACTTTTCTTACTCTGTCTCTTTAAAATTGAAATTATTTATGTAAACCAACTTTCTGCCTGTGACAAGGTTTATATGAAATGAATGGAGTACACAACAGAGTGAATAGAATGAGATATCCAGGAGTGTAGTGAGCAAAAGGTGTTAATTATTTCCAGAGGAAATGTTTTTTTTTTTCCCCTCTCCAAGGAACAGTCAATACTGTGTTGTGGTTTTCTTTGCTAAAGTGATTCATTGCCTTGAAAATTTGAGAACCACTTCTTTGAAAATAAAGCACTTAAAGAAAATAAATAAAAAGGAATCTGTTTTAGTGAACCATTTCCTTTTGATGATTTGGCTTCATTCTTTCTCTGATTTGACCAACAGATAATTTTTCTGTTCTTTTTCTCTAAATGTTACCAGGATACTCAGTCACTCATTGGGAGTCCCTCTCCCCGTGTAGCACCTCATATTATTGGAGCAGAGGATGATGATTTTGGCACTGAACATGAACAGGTGATGACACTTTTTTCTAAAACACAAATTGTTAATTCTTCAACATGTTTGATTTGTTGTGAAAATGAATGCTTTTTGGAGAATGAAATTCTATTTTTAAAGATTTAAGGCCATGTCTTAGAACTAAGATTGTTTAATTGCTTGAATTGTTTATTTTAACTTTGACCAGTAGAAATGACTTCACTTTTAAAGGTGATAAGGAGTGATTGACTTACACTTAGGTACTGCATTTTGGGAGGGGGAGTGTAATTGTAAATGTATATTCTTTTGATTTAAAATTCCAGTTGTTTATTGGTGGCGCACAGGAGTATGACTGGCTTGATTCTTGTCCTTGTAACCCCTAGTCTTGCTAATAAATAATAAAGTCATTTACTATTTCTGGGGGCTTTTTAAAATAACTTTTTGGGATTTTCTACATAGGTTTATTTCCTTGTTTACTTTGTTTCCAGTTTGTTTATCTTTTATTTCTTGTTCTTACCTTTATTGCACTGGTTAGGACTTCCACTGTGAGATTGAATTGGAGTGGTGAGGCAGGACATTCTTGTTTAATTTCTGACCTCGGAGAGAAAAATACTTCGTTTTTCATCATTAAGTGAGATGTTAGTGATAGGTATTTTGTAGGTACTTTTTATTAGGTTATAGAAGTTTACTTTTCTATTGCTGGTTGAGAGTTTTCATCGTGAATGGATGTTGAATTTTGTTGAATGATTGAGATGATCATGTGGGTCTTTTTTTCTTAATTTAGTTTCTTAACATGGTAAATTACGTTGATTGATATTAGCACGTTGAACCAGCTTTGCATCCCTGAGATAAACCACAATTGGTCATAATGTATCTTCCTTTGTATGTATCGTCGGATGCAACTTGCTGTTATTTTGCTGATGATTTTTATATCGGTTTTAATGGGGGATATTGGTTTGTCATTTTCTTTTTTTACACTGTCTTTGGTTTTGATATTTGGCTAATGCTGGCCCCCCCTTCTTTTTTTTTCTTTTTTCTTTTTTTTTTGAGATTTCATTTATTTAGAAAAAGAGCGAGAGAGTGGGGGGAGGGACACAGGAAGAGGGAGAGAGAGCATTCCAGGAAGAACCCCACCCCACCCCACCCCCGACCCCAGCACAGGGCCCGGTGCTGGGCTCAATCCCACCACCCTGAGATCATGACTTGAGCTGAAATCAAGAGTCAGGCACTTAACCAGCTGAACCACCCAGGTGCCCCTAATGCCAGCCTCTTCAAATGACCTGAGGAGTGTTCCCTCTTCTTGTATTTTCTGAAAGAGATTGTGAAGAATTGGTATTATTTGTTTAGATTAACTTTCTTCTCTAATTTATTTAGAGATGTGAGAACTTCATTGGAAATTACCGTTCAAGGTTACTTTAGGTTTAACTAGTAGTTTTCTGCATTTGCTGTCGTTAGGGAGCATACAGTGCTTCTCAGAGTCGTCTTTCTTAAAATTATACATCTCCATCGTCGTACCACCATTTCTGCATTAGCTCAAAAGAAAAGGAAGATGTTTATTTCATTAATAGGCAGAAAGCCTCCCATTTCGTTTTTAGAAGTGTCGTTGATACTGGTGTTTGCATCCTGATATATAGACATCTGAGCTTCTCCATCATCGTCTTCTAAACTTGCGTTCTCCTAAGATAGTCTCTCTTCCAACCTATTTCTAAGAGGTTATTAATTTTCGGGGGAAGAGATTCCATAAGCCTGTATGCTAATACATTCCTGTGGAATTTTTAAAATCTTGAGTTTTTTAGGGTAGGTCAGTTTGGGTAGTTGTGTTTAACTGAGCTTAACCTTAACATTTTGCACCTGTGTGGTGGAGTTCTTGATGTATCGGTACTTCCTCTTCTAGATCAATGGGCAGTGCAGCTGTTTCCAGAGCATCGAACTGCTGAAATCTCGCCCTGCTCACCTGGCTGTTTTCTTACACCACGTGGTCTCACAGTTTGACCCCGCTACACTGGTAACGTTTTCCACCGTTTAGCCGGTTCAGAGTTCTTACACTGATTCTCACACCATAAAACCTCTCACTTCTGCAAGATGAGTTTCTAAACATATCAGGATAGATACGTAAGATAGTTAAAATGCAATTAATTTATTTTTTTAAAAACTTACTATATTTTTAAAAAACATGGTAATGATGACATTCCTTATAGTGGCCTACTTGTTGGAAACTTTCCTACTTGAAGATCTAGCAGATGACATTTTTCATGATTTTTCCCTTTTTCTCTTTTCCATTTCTTCCTCTACTACAGCTCTGTTATCTCTATTCAGACCTATATAAGCAGACCAATTCCAAGGAAACTCGTCGTGTCTTCCTTGAGTTTCATCAGTTCTTCCTGGATCGATCCGCAGTAAGTTACCAATTAATATACAATCTTTGCTGTGGTGCATTGAGTTATTGGACTCCTACTTCCAGTCTTCCTTCCCCTGGTTTTGGACTTTACTGTTTTGGACTTTCTGATGTTTGTACTGTATCTTAGTTACTGATTACTCTTGACCGTTACTTTCATCATTTCTAAATGAGTTGCAGGCTACGATTTCTCACAGTAGCTATTAGGGGGTATGTATGTGTATGTATGTATGTATGTGTGTGTGTGTGTGTGTGTATACATAATTTACATATATGTATGTGTGTGTATGTGTGTATGTGTGTAGATATATATACACATATAGTTACGTATATATACACATATGTGTGTGTGTGTGTATATGTGTGTGTGTGTGTGTGTGTGTGTGTGTTTGTGTATATATGGGTTTATACATGTGCATAATGAAGAGAGTGCAAAAGAGAACACAAATGATATGCATACAAATGTGTTAGGATCCAAAGGCTAATACTTGCATTATGAACTCCGGTTGACCTCATTGAAGTTTGAGGCACAAGTTTAACTAAAAAGTGGTAGAAAAGATCTTACATAATTGATAATAGTTTTTTATTTTACCAGTAGAAATCTTTATAAGGTTTTTAAACTAATGAGTGTCATTATTCTTAGCCTTGCCATAGGGTAAGTCACAACCCTTAATGCTCCCTGGGCCTTCCGCGGCTTCACTTCTCTCTGATGACTGTTGCCCACCTTCCGTCTCCCGGAACCTCATCGCTTCCTCTCCTGTCGCTTCTCAGTGGAGGACCTTGCAGTTTCTGTGAGAAATTTGAAGTTTCTGTAGAAGAACTTCTGCCACATATACCCTCTGGCCTCATCACCCTCTGCGCTCTGGCCTTTCTCATGAGGCCGTTGAGAGCTTGCCTTCTTTTTTTCCAAGGCCTGCTCTCCCCCACCCTTCACCTGGGTTGTATTTCCTTCTGCTTGCTCAGCTACAGGATACAAGTATTTGTCATCCTTCTCTCCAGCATTGGCAATTTTTTGTTTTCTGCGGAATCGCTCACATTAGCGTGCAAACATTGTGAGTTTACCTAAAACAGACAAACACAGAAACAGTTTGGCTCCACTCCTCCCTCCAGCTCTTGCCCCATTTTCATTGGTTTCCTTTACGAAGTTGCCTACATTCCTGCCCGAGGTGGAATACACTCCCTTCTCAGGGAGGCCGTCCCTGGCTGGCCGCCATGAAGTTTTACCCCTTCCCTTTCTGTCACTTCACTGTGTTATTTTTGTCCATAGAACTTTTATTTTCTGTATTTATTTTGCCTCTGTCCCTGCTCTTCGGCCCTGAATGTAAAGCTCCCCTGAGGGCAGATATTTTTTGCTGTTTTATTTATTTATTTGTATTATTGCTGTTTCTCCAACATGGAATAGATCCTGGTACAGACTGATCACTCAGATGCTTATTAAGTGAATTCATTAGGGTTCTGATTATACTGCCATTGTTTAAAATATTACACATTATCCTTAAGATAATTTACTTCATGAAAAAAGGACCGTATATTGAAATACGTTTGACTTTTATATTCCTTTTTTTTTTAATTGAAGTACCATTGACATTCAGTACTTTATTAGTTTCAGGTGTACAACATAGTAATTCAACGATTACATACATTATATGATGCTCACCACGAAAAGTGTAGTTATCATTTGTCACTATACAAAGTTATTACAGTATTTTTTTTAAAAGATTTTATTTATTTATTTGACAGACAGAGATCACAAGTAGGCAGAGAGGCAGGCAGAGAGAGAGGGAGAAGCAGGCTCCCCGCTGAGCAGAGAGCCCGATGAGGGGCTCGATCCCAGGACCCCGAGATCATGACCCGAGCCGAAGGCAGAGGCTTTAACCCACTGAGCCACCCAGGCGCCCCTTACAAAGTTATTACAGTATTATGGACTATTTTCTGTGCTACACTTCTTATCCCCATGACTTATTTTTCTTATAAGCTTTTATTTTCATTCCAGTTCATTAATATACAGCATTATATTAGTTTCAAGTGTACAGTGTTAGTGATTTAGCAATTCCATGCATCACCCAGTGCTCATCACAAGTGCCCTCCTTAACCCGCATCTCCTATTTCACTCAACCCCCACCTCCCTCCCTCTGGTAACCCTCAGTTTTTTCTCTATAATTAAGAGTCTGTTTCTTGGTTTGTCCGTCTCTCCTTTTTCCCTTTGCTCATTTGTTTTATGAGTGAAATCATACAGTATTTGTCTTTCTCTGACTGACTTACTTCACTTAGCATTATACTTTCTGACTCCATTCATGTCACTGCAGATGGCAAGACTTCATTCTTTTTTATGGCCGAATAATTTCCATTGTCTATATATGCACCATCTTTATCCATTCATCAATCGATGGACACTTGAGCTGCTTCCATATCTCGGCTTTTGTACATAATGCTGCTGTAAACATAGGGGTGCATATATGCCTTTGAATTAGTGTTCTTGTATTCTTTGGGTAAATACCCAGTAGTGTGACCGCTGGATTATAGGGTAGCTCTATTTATAACCTTCTGAGGAACCTCCACACTGTTTTCCAGGGTGGCTGCACCAGTTTGCATTCCCACCAACAGTGCAAGAGGGTTCCTTTTTCTCTACATCCTTGCCAACACCTTTTGTTTCTTGTGTTGCTGATTTTAGCCATTCTGACAGGCGTGAGGTCATATCTCATTGTGGTTTTGATTTGCATTTCCTTGATGGTAAGTGATGATGAGCATCTTTTCATGTGTTTGTTGGCCATCTTTATGTCTTCTTTGGAGAAATGTCTGTTCATGTCTTCTGCCCATTTTCAAATTAGATTATTTGGTTTTTGGGCATTGAGTTTATAAGTTCTTTAATATTTTGGATACTAACTCTTTATCAGATATGTCATTTGCAAATATCTTCTCCCATTCCATAGGTTGCCTTTAAGTTTTGTCACTTCCTTTGCTGTGCAGAGCTTTTTATTTTGATGTAGTCCCAGTAGTTTATTTTTGCTTTTGTTTCCCTTGCCATCTAGAAAAAGACTGCTACAGCCAATGTTAAAGAGGTTACTGCTTATGTTCTCTTATAGTATTTTTATGGCTTTAGGTCTCACATTTAGATCTTTAAAATGGTTTGAATTTATTTTTGTATATGGTGTAAGAAAGCGGTCCAGTTTCATTCTTTTGCATGCTGCTGTCCAGTTTTCCCAGTACCATTTATTGGAGAGTCCTTTTCCCATTGGATATTCTTTCCTGCTTTGTTAAAGATTGGTTGACCATATAGTTGTGGATTTATTTTTGTATTTTCTATTCTGCTCCATTGATCTGTGTGTCTATTTTTGTGTCAGTACCATATTGTTTTAATCACGGGAGCTTTGTAAATATAACTTGAAGTCTGGAATTGTGATACCTGCAGCTTTGCTTTTCTTTTTCAAGATTGCTTTGGCGGTTCAGGTCTTTTGTGGTTCCATACAGATTTTAGAATTGTTTGTTCTAGGTCTGTGAAAATGCTGTTGGTATTTTGATTGGGATAGCATTTAATGTATACTTTGCTTTGGGTAATATAGACATTTTAATAGTATTTGTTCTTCTAATCTTTGAGCGTGGAATGTCTTTCCATTTCTTTGTGTCATCTTCAGTTTTTTTTTTTTTTTTAATTTATTTATTTGACAGAGATCACAAGTAAGGAGAGAGGCAGGCAGAGAGCGAGGAAGGGAAGCAGGCTCCCTGCTGAGCAGAGAGCCCCATGTGGGGCTCGATCCCGACCCTGAGATCATGACCTGAGCCGAAGGCAGAGGCTTAACTCACTGAGCCACCAGGCGCCCCTCATCTTCAGTTTTTTATTAGTTTTCAGAGTACAAGTCTTTCACCTCTTTGGTTAGGTTTATTCCTAGGTATCTTGTTATTTGTGGTGCAGTTGTAAATGGGATTCTTTTCATAATTTCTCTTTCTGCTGTTTCATTATTAGCATATGTAAATGCAACACATTAACTAGGTACACAAGGACCTTGATTTTGTATCTTGCGACTGTACTGAATTTGTTTATCAGCTCCAGCAGTTTTTGGTGGAGTCTTTGGGTTTTCTGTATATAGTGTATCTTGTCATCTGCAAATAGGAAAGTTTTACTTCTTCCTTACCAGTTTGGATGCCCTTATTTCTTTTCATTGTCTGCTTGCTGTGGCTAGGACTGCAGTACTGTGTTGAATAGAAGTGGTGAGAGTGGACATCGCCCTGTCCTGTTCCTGACCTTAGGGGGAAAGCTCTCAGTTTTCCCCCATTGAGTCTGCTGTTAGCTGTGACTTTTTCAAATATGGCCTTTGTTATGTTGAGGTATGTTCCCTCTAGACCTGCCTTAAGGAGGGTTTTTATCACAAATGGATATTGTACTTTGTGACTTATTTTATTTTATTTTTTAATATTTTATTTATTTATTTGACAGAGAGAGAGAGATCACAAGTAGGCAGAGAGGCAGGCAGAGAGAGAGGAGGAAGCAGGCTCCCTGCCGAGCAGAGAGCCTGATGGGGGGCTCGATTCCAGGACCCTGAGATCATGACCCGAGCCGAAGGCAGAGGCTTAACCCACTGAGCCACCCAGGCGCCCCACTTATTTATTTTATAATTGCACGTTTGTACCTCTTAATCCCCACCACTCATTTCACCTGTCTTCCACCCCGTTTACTCTCTGGCAGCCACAGTCTGCTCTGTTCTTTTTGTGTGTTTGTTTGCTCATTGGTTTTAGTTTTTAGATTTCACATAAAGTGCAATCGTATGGTATTTGTCTTCTCTGGCTGGATCATTTTCCTTAGCATAATACCCACTTGGTCCATCCATGTTGTTGTGAATGGCTAGATGTTGTTTTTGTACGGCTGAGTAATATTCCATTATGTGTATCTACCACATCTTTATTCATTCATCTGTCGATGGACACAGGTTGCTTCTGTATCTTGGCTATTGTAAATAATGCTGCGATAAGCATGGGCTGCATATATCTTTTTGAATTAGTGTTTTCATTTACTTTGGGTAAATCCCCAGGAGTTAATTTCACATTTCTTAAGAGCTCCAAGCTAAGTCAGATCTTTATTTTGCTGTATTAAATTTATGACCATTAAAGTGTAGGAACCCTGATAGATTTATTTGCTAATTATTCTTTTATACCACTAGTGATATTTATTTCATATTAATACAGAAACAAGCATGTAAATCCTTTTTTGCATTTGTGCTAACAGTACTTCTAGGATGGTTAATTTGAGCTACTGTGTGGCAACTTCACTTAAAGAGAAAGCTTTGACATCTATTTCACTGTTCTTCAGAAAAATATTAGAGATCTTATAATTTTCAGCAGTGACTTATTTTCGAATGTAATGCTTTAGATCTTACAGGAATTGTTTAAGTTCTGGAAGTAGATGACTTAAGTAGATATACAATACAAAGTAAGCACGAAGAGGTTAAGATTATTTCTCTAGATGCAAAATAATTTTTTTCCCCAAGACATTTCCCAGATTGATGAGAGAGAAAAGACAACTATGTGGTAATGGGACCAAAACTGCAGTTATTATGGGGGAAATCTGAGCTAAGTAGAAGTTAATTATGACTCAGTTACCTTAGTTGGCGCAACAGTAAAAACTACAGATGGTTATTGGCAATTTAATACTCCAAAGCCTCAACATTGATATCCAATACCTCCTCATTGGGGCGTGAATTTTGTGAGGGTTCTTTAACTTTACATAGGAAATTACTGGCAATATGTGGGCAGTAGTCTCAAATACAGCAAAAAAAGTCATGATTATGTATGACTACATTTTTCATACAATATACACATAGTTTAGGTTTTAGCCTAACTATTGATTCGAACGATGTATAACT
This sequence comes from Martes martes, assembly GCF_963455335.1. NCBI lineage: Eukaryota > Metazoa > Chordata > Mammalia > Carnivora > Mustelidae > Martes > Martes martes. The sequence continues at coordinate 100,002,188 of NC_137898.1, read as the reverse complement.
GAGTGTACTAACCAGTGACTACACATATTTCCCATATCGCATGATCCTTGGGGAAAGGGGTTTTTTCCTAGTTTAAACAGTGGGACCTTTTAGAGCTGTGACATTCAGATGGGACAAGTGAACTTATACCTGCATGTGATTGCAGATAGAGCTGTCCAGGTCGCATCTCTTCACTTTATCCAAGTACTTATACATACATCTTGGAAAGTCCTTAGTGGTGTTTGACTTTTTGTTTGCATTTTTGTTTCAGCACCTGAAAGTTTCTGTGCCTGATGAAATATCGGTAGATCTTGGTAAGTGTGGAGCGTCTGTATCCTGGAGAATTACATCTCTGTAGAATTGTAGCTCAGCCCATCTCTCAAGGTTTTATTGGTCATGTGGTGACCAGTAGGGCATCTGAATCACAACGGAAGGAGAGTCTGTAATACATTTAAAGGATAGTATATGAGGTAAAATACATAAAATGTAGTAAAGACCTTCTCTTTGTCCTTCTCCAGGTTTGCACCAAGTAGCATTGATATGTTGCCAATTATAATGCACAGAGTATACGTTGAAATCACGTAACTCCTTGCCTTTTCTTTATGCAGAAAAAAGAAGACCTGAGCTTATACCCGAGGATCTACACCGCCACTATATCCAAACTATGCAGGAAAGAGTCCACCCAGAAGTTCAGAGGCACTTGGAAGATTTTCGGTAAGCTTGGTGGGTGATATAAGCCGATATGGCCATTCTGAATTAACCTTCTTTTTAGGTGGGAAAAGGTTACACATTAAGTCCTTGGCCCAGCATGTGGTCTTCATCACTGTGATTAAAACCTAAATGAGCACCTGGAGCCAAAGAGCTGGTGTGGCGCTGAGTCCGTAGTCCCCGTTCCACAGGCTTTCAGGATTTGAGCTCACCGCTCTTCTAGGCCAAGTGTGCTCACTCAGGATGTGTGTGTGTTCTGTGGAGTGATCGCCCTAGAAGTCTTTTTCTCTGGTGTTCTAGGTGACTGGGGCCCCAGGATAGAAAACTGTGACATTTTGCCTGTTGCTAGAAACTCATAGCTGTGGAAACTCTGATGAAGCATCTCTAGAGGGAGATCATTCTTCTCCAGGCCACCTCAGGAAGTTTGTCCTGTTCCCTCCAGGCAGAAGCGTAGCATGGGGCTGACCTTGGCTGAAAGCGAACTGACTAAACTTGACGCAGAGCGGGAGAAGGACCGGGTAACTTTGGAGAAGGAACGGGCATGTGCGGAGCAGATCGTTGCCAAAATCGAAGAAGTGTTGTAAGTCACAGAAGTATATGTGGACGTGTCCTCTCTCCTGAGATGCTCGTGATGCTTGGAGCGCACTGTGAGCAAACTCAGGAGGGATGTCACATTGTGTGTGTGGAGCTATGTACTGGGGTTTTAATGTTAAAATTTTTAATTTTTGATGATGGTTTAGAAAAGTTCTTATATTTCTTTTTCTGGGTATTGGTAAAATGAGTAACTGTAGAATTTGCAACTGGTCAAAAGCAGGTCGAGCACTTAGAGTGGTTTCTGTTCATAGGTTTTGAAACTGTTTCAGGCCAGGGAATATTGACAGTTGATGACCTGAGTGAGAAAAGCCTGTGGTCCCTTGAGGGGTTTGAGTTCTTTTGCTGTTTTATGCCCGGTGATAGAGATTGAGGGTGGCCCAAAACACCCGGTACAGTTCCATTGTTGTTTCGGGTATCGAGTTAATTAATAGCAATTCTTTCATTAAATGTCAGTATTTAATTTTGAAATATTTTTATTTTTAGGATGACTGCTCAGGCTGTAGAAGAAGATAAGAGGTAATATAGCTGGGTTATTTCCCCCCCTAGAATTTTATGAAAAAAAGAAACTATCTTTTCTCCTTTAAGTCTAAAATTAGAATTTCTTTCTTATAACTTCAAAATTCAGACTGTCTCCCTCTGGTGGCCTCAGTTTTATTTGACTGATATTCTAGTGTCTTGAGTAAAATCCTTTTCGATATGCAACGAATAGATACCTCCTTAGTTTTTTACTTGATGAATAAATTCTAAAGATTCCAGCATTGGAATCCATTTTGAAGCCATTTGATATCTTTATTCTGTCCATTCTCCCTTCTCGGAATTCTTATTTGACTTCATCCTTTTCCTCCAGTTCAACAATGCAATATGTTATTCTTATGTACATGAAGCATTTGGGGGTAAAAGTGAAAGAACCTCGAAATTTGGAGCACAAGCGGGGGCGGATTGGATTCCTTCCAAAAATCAAGGTAAGACTGCATAATTATGTGTTTAGGCCTCCATGCTTCTCGACCCAGGTTGCAGTGCTTTCCTTCTTAGTTAGTCCTTACTGTTTCAGCAGGCTAGCACTAGGCCTGCTGATAGGTGTGCGATATGGCCCGTGTTCTCAAGAAACTCAAGAAACTGGGGCACCTAGGTGGTTCAGTCATTAGGCATCTGCCTTCAGCTCAGATCCTGGGATCAAGGACCTAATCAGGCTCTCTGCTCTGCAGGAAACCTGCTTCTCCCTCCCCCACTCCCCCTGCTTGTGTCCCCCCGGCCCTATCCCCGTCAAATAAATAAATAAAATCTTGGGGGGGAAAAAAAAGGAAAAGAAACTCAGAAATCTAGCAGGAAGTCCCGGCATGTGAAGTAATGGTGAGACGTGTGAGGGGCGCACATGGCACTTTATACAGAGTACCATCCCCACCCCGTCACAGCCTTCGTCTTTCCTTGTATGGCACCTGTCACAGTTTCTCATTATGGATGTGTCTGTTTACTTTTTGTGAGGCTGTGGAGCTCTGTGAGGCTGAGGGCCTCCTTCTTCGTATCCCCAGCTTTTAGCACAGTGCCCTCACACATTAAGAGCTTATCAAGTACTTGTGCAACGGATGGATAAATTGGTTGGATCAAGCTCCCAGTAGATGTGTTATAAAAGCACTTCTTGGTTTTCCAAAATTCCCAGCTCTAAAGGGGTTGAAAAGACATCCTGAGTTTGATGTGTGCACAGTACCCATGCCGGCCTCTACCGAGTGCCGTGTTTGAGTGTCCTTCACTCCTGTTTAACCCGTTTAACTGCTTCCAGCTGCCCATTAGAATTGTGTTTGTGGGTTTGAAAGCCACAAAGGAATCTACTCTGTTATGTATCTCTTGCCCTCAACTCTAGCAGAGTATGAAGAAAGATCGAGAAGGCGAAGAAAAAGGGAAGCGCAGAGGATTCCCCAGCATCCTGGGACCCCCAAGGAGACCAAGCCGTCATGACAACAGTGCAAGTATGTTAAGTTGGAGAAGCAGCGTTCTCACCACCCCTCACCGTCTTCCCTTCAGAGGCTCAGTTAGCCAGATGAATTGCTGGAGAAAGGTGTTCTTGAAATGATCCCACTGAGCTTCCGATGTCCCTCGTTTGCATCGAGGTTATCTCCTCATGTGGGAGATGTGGGTATCTTAAACATCTTTCATGGCAGCATCCTAGCAGTTGTCCGTAACATAATTTACTTACCTATTCTGATTTTGTTTGTATTCAGCTGCTGTTTTTTAAATTAAAAAAAAAAAAAAAAAAGCATGCACGTACTTCTGCACCATTCTTTGTTTCGTCTTCCTGTATACATGTTACTCCCTCTCTACACTTCTGCAGTTTCTCCACCTCTCCACTGTGCTTTATTTCCTGACCTCCCTCCACTCAGGCCTAATGGAGAGAGATCAGCCCACTGATCTGGGGAGAAATAGGGAGGGTGGTACCTCAGGGAGGGAAATCAGGTCACGTAGTGGTCTTCAGCCTGGGTAGCACCATGTTTGAAAATATTGGCCAGGTCGGAGTTGGGGGGGTATTGTGGTACAGTGACAGTGGTCGTTACGCACCATGAGGAATTCTCCATCAGATACCAGTAGTGCCCCTTGTTGAGAAACACTGAGAAGAGGAAGGCAATTCTTAGGAGGTTGAGGAGAATGGAATACCTCGCAGATGCTGACCATGAGTTTCAAGGGATGTAGAAGAAGGATTTAGGAATGAGGGAGGGAAGAATTTTAGGATTAGGGATTTCCAGAGCTGCGTGAGAGTGTGCGGTGATGTGGGCGATGATGACGAGTGTGTTTTCGCCTCTTGTGGTTCCTGATGTGAACAGGTGAACAGGGTTAGTGAGCAGGCTGCAAGCAATCTCCGTAGTCTCTGAGGCGTGTAGTGCTGATGAATCTGCGAGTGTTCAGGAGTGGGGTGGAGGCCTTGCCATGAGCTCACAGAGCTAACAGGTTTCATCCTCACTCTCACAAGTGAATGCAGTGCAGTGTGCCTCTGTCTCAGCATTCCTGCCCCCACCATTGCTCTCATGTCCTTTTCTCCCTCCTGTCTTTCCCCGTCATCTTCCACCTCTCCCTTCTCTTGAGCCCTCCTTTACCTTCCCCTGCCTTCCTCTCTTTCTTCCCCTCTTTCGTCCTTCTTCCTCCCTTTCTTCTCTTTCCTTCCTTGCGTTTGCGCTCGCTCGCTCTCTCTCTCTCTCTCTTTCTCTCTCCTTCCTTTCTTCTGCCATTTCTTCCTATCTATCCCTCACTCTGAATAATCCATATTTTCCGGGGCCTGCCATGTTCCATACGTTTTTTTAGATCCTTTACATCATCTTTTTTTTTTTTTTTTTTAAAGCTTTTTGGAAACACGAGTTGTTAACTCTTGCTTTCTGTTCAGTTGGCAGGGCCATGGAGCTGCAGAAACAGCGGCACCCGAAGCACTTATCCACACCCTCTTCCGTGAGTCCTGAGCCTCCGGACCCTGCTAAGTTGCGCCAGAGTGGGTTAGCAGGTGAAGGAACAGATGTCGGATACCTGCCAGCCAATTCCATGTCCTCTGTGGCAACAGGGGCCACTCTTGCCCAGGAAGGAGGGAAAGAGAACGATACAGGTAAGCTAGTGCTGTAGTGCGACTTAACCAGGTATTGAGATTTTACAACAATGACACTAAGTGAGAAGCAGAGTGGCACATTATTTTAATTAAGAATTCCAATTTGACTTAATTTAATTTCGCATTTTAATGTTCTATAGCCAGTGATAAATCCATGCTGAATGATAATTTTGAGTTTTCATCAATTCAGAAATATTGACTGGGCTCTCTGTCAGGCATTAACTTTGTAATTACTGTAGCACACAGTAATTATACAGAGATTCTAGCTCTGTGCCACTTAGTCTCATGGGGGGATAGTCACATACATAAAAATTGAAATTGTGCCAGGTTCAGTAATGGGAGAGAGAAAGAGATTGAAGATGTAGGTGACAGACTGTATATAACTAGAAGGACAAAGTTTTGAGAAGGAGATTAGAGATGAAAGGCGGAGTATATGTGAAGGTCAAGGTTATTAGCAGAGAGAGAAGGCTTAGTGAGAAGGGCAAGGGGACTTGAAGAGTAGAGAAAGATGTGAAGTAATTATAGGTCATTGGGAAAAGAGCTTATTACCATATTTCTTTGTACTTGTCTTAATGGGTTTCTTAAGCAAGTGAGCTGGGCGAATCAGTGATCTTATTTGGAGAAGTGAAGGCCTATCTATATCAGTGATTTTGGAAGCACTTCAATTTCTGGTATGACAAGGTCAAGGTAAAGCTGTGGGAGTGGTCACTGAAGAGGCCTAGGTGAAGTTATTAGAGATGAAGAAAGTAAGGAACCAAGAAACCAGGAGTTGAAATACCTTAACATCCCCGAGTTTTGGGGTCACCTCATGTGATACTAGCGGGGAGAGGAAAACCATGAGCCAGCAGCCAAAGTTTCGGTATTGCTAGATGATTGTTATGAGGAGGGAGAGCATATGATAATACCTAGAAGTGAGAGCCTCAGTGCGGCAAGGCATTTTTATAAAAAAGCAAGATAATGTCTAAAAGGAGTATAGAGGAGCAAGGGTATGTGTCTCATCTCCACCCTGAAGTATACAGTGTATGTTGGAAACATCTGTCTCTGAGAGTGCTGTAGCAGAACGAGTGGTGAGAGGAGGGCATGGATTTAAGACAAAGAAGGAGGGGTGACATTTATAGGAAAATCTGGAGGTTTTGTCTTACGTGGAATTCTGAAGATGTTGGGTTGAGTACATGCTTGAATTCATGGCCTCCCAGCTCTCATTGAAATGAAAACAAGGCAGATAGGTAACCAATAGCAACTAAATAAAAAACACAAAGAGAAAGGAAGTAGAAGAAGGGAAGATGTTACCAACAAGCAAGAGATCTCAAAAAATTTGGGGGAGATTAGAAGTGGGCAATTGGAAGGATAAAACAACAGAGGAAGCCAGAGTCCATAATTCTGTTCAGGGAGTCCCAGGTGGGAGCCAGTCTGCCCATTAGAACCCCGGAGAGACTTTGGGCTCCGAGTTGGCATGTCTTATAGAGTGCATGAGTAAGAAGTAAAGCTGAAAATAATGAATTAATTGAAGGTCTGTAATCAAAACAATGATGTCAGCAGTTCCTGATCCGTGTATGTAGAATATGAGCCGTCCGTCATTTACGTACCGAAGAAAATGCGTGCGCTCTCTTCTAGGGAGTTGAATGAGTTGTGTAGGAAAGGTCAGTCCTCCATGATACAGTGCCCTGGAGTTCTAACATTTGGGGCCAAAAGCCTGACACTAAACATGCCAGGGTCTCACCCTGCTCAGAGAGCTCCCAGCTGAAATGAACCAGCTTCATACAGCTGCAGAGGAAAGCCCCAGCAGCTTCCCAGTCTTGCATTCTCAGATAGGAATGGTATGACTCACTCAAGGCAAAACTTGCTTGTTAGAATCAATACCAGATAATATGTAACGCCAAGCTTATTAATGACATAAAAAAGAGAATACAAAATAAACGGGAAAACTGCCCCTAGCAGAAAACAATAATTTAGGTAAAAGACAAGAACTTAAAAAATGTAAACTCTAAGTTAGACAGTATACTTGGGGAAATTTTAAAAAATTATTATATCTGTGAAACAAGAATAATAATGCTGTGAAAAAAAGTATTCAGAGACCAAAAATAAATGTTTTAATATAACTGTTACTACAATACAATACAATAACTACTGTATTTGTTATTAACTGCTTTCTCAGAACTTCGTAACTTAACCCAAAAAACACTTAACAGTCCACCTCTTTTGGTGGCTGAGGAACACGAGAGCAGCTTGGCTGGGCAATTCTGTCTGTCCTGTGATTGCAGTCAAGATGTCAGTCGGTCATCCGAAAACTCAGCTGGGGCCGGAGACGAGCTCTGCGCTCACGCAGGTGGCTGGTGGCAGAGAGGCTTGGCTCCTTCCTGGAGGCCTTGACTCCTCACCATATGGGCTTCTCTGTAGAACCGCTTGAATGTTCCATGATGCCATGGTAGCTGACTTCCCCCAAAGTCATCCAAAAGAGAGAGCAAGAAAGGAGCCCCCATACCTTCAATGACTTCGTCTCTGTGGGCGCACATTTTCACTTCAGCAAGTTAGAAGCAGCCCCTAAATCTAGCTCACGCTCACGCAGGGAGGAATTGGGCTCTGCCCCTGAAGGGAGGGAGGAGTAGCAAAGAATTTGTGCACATATTTTCAAACCACCACAGCTGCCAAGAGTTGAAAAAAAAAAAAAAAAAAGCCCCTAAAAATAAAGTCAAGGAGATATTTGAGAACATATCAGAAATGTAGAGAGAGAGAGAAATCGGAGAGAAAAGAGTTATGTAGCGAGCCACTTGAAAGGTCCAATGTTTGTCTTTCTGACGAAAGATCAGCAGAGGACACCGAGGAGAGGCAGTTGGAGAAATGATAGAAGAAACCATCATAAAGGGAAGAAGACTTGTCTTCAGACAGAAAAGGTTGACTGGGAACCACCTATGATGAATAATAACAACAGTAATAAGAACAAGAGCCATTCCTAGACTATTTCTGGAAATTTCCATGCACCAGAGATAGAGAGCCCTGAAAGCTTTAAAGGGAAGAAAAATGGGAATTATGCTGCATCACATTTCTCATTCTCACACCAGGGGCTAGAATACAAGGAAGCCAAGCCCTGCAACTTAGAGAAAATTATTGAACTTAGAATTCTGTGTCCATCCAAATTACCTTCAAAAATGAAGGAAGATACAAAGACATTTTCAGATATGCCAGGATTCAAATGTTAGCTGAAATGCACCATTTCCTTGAGCATGATTTGAAGATGCGCACTCCAGCAAAATGAGAGAGAAATGAAGGAAGAAGGTGTTATGGTGTTCAGGAAATAGTGGAAACCTCCCAGGGAAGTGGTGAAGGGCCGGCAGGTCTTGGACGATAGTTAGGTCCAAGGGAGCAACTGCTCCAAATGGGAACACAAGGACTAGGGAATAAGAAAAAGGGAGATTTTAAAGCAGTTTGGTAGTATGATGTACCAAATGAAGAAATCTGAGACTTGATAAAATGATGGTGCTTTGACAGCAATAAAGTCGTTTGGAAATGCTAAGGAAAAACAAAGTTGTTCAAGAAAGCTAAATCATGATTTAAATGTGAAACAAAATATACCATTGGAGATTACTCAGCTGTGGCCACCATACAAGGAAGGAAGGAGGGAAGGGAGGACGGGGGATGTGAGGAAAGGAAGGAATATAAAACAGAATAAAAAGTGGCATAATCTTGAAGTAACTGATGGCGTATTTGACCTTGATAGAATGAACATTCTATTTCAAGTGACCCAAGAGTTGCATCATTGGACCAGCAGAAAAGGAAACATAATCCTAACTAACATACCTCCTGACCTGGCAGAAATAATATGTATGTGTAATAAATTCTGTGTTGTATTTTGTGTATGACCATATGTAGATTGGCAATAGTCATGCAAGCACTCTGGCTTTTTAGACTTTCAGGATCCACCACATAGGCAAGGCACAGAATATTTAGTTGTGGCCACAGATCACAGAAATGTAAAAAGTCCTCCTAATGACACAAATAAAAAGTGGTGGAAAGAACTGAAAGGTAGATGGAAGGAAATACAATTAAACGGAAGGATAAGGATATTAAATACCTAATTTGATATAGAAGAGAGTTAAGGTACTAACTCCTTTATGGAGCAAGTATAGATATAACTCTGTCATTTAAAGTTAGGTAGTAAGCATTAACCCAACTAGGAATAATAATGTCATTAAACACTGGGAAGAAATGGGGGAAAGTGAAGGTGGGAAGTATAAGTGGGCAGAATCCTCAGAGGAGGAAGAAATAGATATTACCTAAAGATAGTAAATTAAGAAAAAGATTTATGAGGTTATTATTTCTAATTAGACCACCATAATAAGCAAAATTTAGATAAAGAAGATTGGCACAGGGGATAGAAATGTTTCTCCTCATCATATGCTCTTCTGAGTTGTTTCCATGTCTTATGTTGATGTTTAAAGATTTTATTTATTTATTTATTTATTTATTTGAGAGAGAGTGTGCACGTGTGCATGCGCATAGGCGGAAGAGTGGAGGGAGAGGGAGGGACTCTCAAGCTGACTCCATGCCCAGTGTAGAACTCCACGTGGGGCTCAGCCTTACAACCCTGAGATCGTGTCCTGAACCGAAACCAAGTCTGAGGCTTAACTGACTGAGCCACCCAGGCACTCCAGTATGTTGATTTTTTAAAAGTTGCTTAAAAATGATATTCATGGTGGGTTTTTTAGGGCATTTTAAAATGTCGTATAATGGAATTTTGGTTGTGGCTAACATGCAGTTGTTTAAATAAGAATGTGGCTGTGGATAGCCTGAATTTCTCTTTGGGGAATGTTTTTTGGGGGGAATCATTATCTTCATTAACACCATCAGAGTGTCCAAATTTTATCTTCTCAGGATCAAAACAAGTTGGAGAAACACCCGTGTCTGGAGACTGTGTGGATAGCACCCCTCGGACTCCCAATACCGTCTTTGATTTTCCACCTCCTCCCCTAGACCAAGTGCAGGAGGAGGAATGGGAAGTAGAAAGGTAATTCAGTGGTATCTTTGGGGGCAGGGGAGGTTAAGAACTGCTTAAGTTCCTTCCATATCTTGGCTGTTGTAAACCATGCTGTAATAAATGTTGGGGTGCATATATCTTTTGAAATTAGTGTTTTAGTTTTCTCTGGGTAAATATCCAGTAGTGGACTTACTAGATTGTATGGTATTTCTATTTTTAATTTTTTGAAGAGCCTCTGTACTGTTTCCCACAGTGGCTGTACCAGTTTACATTCCCTCCAACAGTGCACACAACCTCCTTTTTCTCCACATTCTGACTGACATTTGTTATTTCTTGTCTTTTTGATACTAGCCCTTCTGAGGAGGTGATACCTCATTGTGCTTTTGATTTGCATTTCCCTGATGAGGAGTGATGCTGGACATCTTTTCTTATGTCTGTTGGCCATCTGTATGTCTTCTTTTGTGTTCGGGACCCTTGGCATAAATTTCTTGATTACCGTTTTGTTTTCATGTTGATTCTTTTGTTTTCCATTGTTTTAGGGTGACTGAACATGGGACACCAAAGCCTTTTCGAAAGTGAGTAATCCTAAAGTAGCTTTCATTAGAGGCATCTTTTTAAAAATATATCTTTGTTCTCAAACATTCTAGTTTTAAAGGAAAAGAAAAAATGTACACAAATCTGTTAGTATGAAAGAAAATTCTTAATAAACACAAATCATTCAAAGGGTATTTTTAGAGGTATGTATAACACATGTAAGTCATTTTGCAGGAGACAGAGATGTTTTGGCCCTGTGCTAAGTACTACTTCAGAAATATGACTTATGTACTTTAATATAAAAACTTGTGCTATTTCCCATTGTCCATCTGATGTCCTCAAATAGAATTTATCGTTGTTTTTTTTTTCCATCAGGTTTGACAGCATAGCTTTTGGAGAAAGTCAAAGTGAGGATGAACAGTTTGAAAATGACTTAGAGACAGATCCACCCAATTGGCAACAGCTTGTTAGTCGAGAAGTGTTACTGGGACTAAAGCCTTCTGAGATCAAAAGACAGGAAGTAATTAATGGTGAGTTTAATTATTGTTCATATACAGTGAGTTTTATTAGACTAAAACAAGCCCCTGAGCTTTGCAGTTTGCTTCAAAATTTCTGCAAGCCTCTTGTTCTATACAAAGAGAAATTAAACTAGATAGATGATCCTTGAGCTTTCCAACTCAAAAAATGCAAATGATTCTGTGATTCTTAATGATAATTTAAGAGGAAAAGGTGTTTAGCTCTCAGGATATTTAAGATTCCTACCGTTATGGATCTTGACCAGTCATTAAGACAACCTTGGTCTGTCGCTTTACTTTCATGCTAAGTTATTTTCATGCACAGATTATAAATGAGGAAGCTCAGGCTCAGGGTGATTGATTGAATTAATCAAGAGGATACAGCTAGCTGATAAGTGATAGGGAGAAAAGTGGGATCCAGGTGTCCCTTTATCCTACTGCAGTGTTCTTTATTTTACCCTAGCATATATGTGACAGAGATGTGGGTGACATGGACGCTGTCTTCAGGATGCAATTTAAATAAATACTCTTCCTGGGGCGTCTGGGTAGCTCAGTCGGTAGGCATCTGCCTCTGGCTCAGGTCATGATCCCAGGGTCCTGGAATCGAGCCCCACCTTGGGCTCCTTGCTCCATGGGAAGCCTGTTCTCCCTTTCCCACTCCCCCTGCCTATGTTCCCTCTCTCGCTGTGTCTCTATCAAAACAATAAATAGGGGTGCCTGGGTGGCTCAGTGGGTTAAAGCCTCTGCTTTCGGCTCAGGTCATGATCCTGGGGTCCTGGGATCGAGCCCCACATCGGGCTCTCTGCTCAGCGGGGAGCCTGCTTCCCTTCCTCTCTCTCTGCCTGCCTCTCTGCCTACTTGTGATCTCTGCCTGTCAAATAAACAAATAAAATCTTAAAAAAAACAAACAAACAAACAATAAATTTAAAAAATCTTAAAAAAAAATACATCTTTCCTGTGTCTGGTAACTTTGAGGTTAGTGAAAGAACAAGTCTGGCCTCAGAAATGAGGGTTTATAGGCAAATTAGATAACCAAAAGTACTGTTCTTTCTGAAGAGGGCTCAATTGAAAGGGTATATGCTGTTTGGGCTTACAGCTTTCTGATGTTGTAGCTGTGATTGGTGGGTAGTATTGTGAAAAGACAGGATTTTGCAGTGCATTGTCAACTTTAATATACAGAATAGTTTTGGGTGTTGTTTTTTTTTAAGATTTTTTATTTATTTATTTTAGGCAGAGAGGCAGGCAGAGACAGAGGAGGAAGCAGGCTCCCTGTGCAGCAAAGAGCCCGATGCTGGGCTCGATCCCAGAATCCCGGGATCATGACCTGAGCCGAAGGCAGAGGCTTTAACCCATTGAGCCACCCAGGCACCGGGGGGTTTTTTGTTTTAAAGATTTATTTATTTGAGAGAGAGCGAGAGCAAGAGTGGGGGGAGGGGCTGAGAATGAGGGGTAAGCAGACTCTCCCCTAAGCAGGGAACCCAACGTGGGGCTCCATCCCAGGGATCATGACCTGAGCCACCCAGGTGCCCCCAGAATAGTTTTGAATGATATTTTTCATTTGCCAACATTCAGCTCTTAGAGCCAGTATGCAGGAGGGTCTCATGGAATCAAGAAAGTGACATGAGAGATACTGTATCCTTTCAAAACTATAAATAATTATTATAGAGCTCATTTGCTGCTTAATTCCAGCTAAAGCCTGTGTTTGGTCTCATGGAATTACTCTAAATGAGGTAACATTTCATATTTCCTTTTTTTTTTTTTTTTTTTGCTTAGAACTGTTCTACACTGAAAGAGCTCATGTTCGAACACTGAAGGTTCTTGATCAAGTATTCTATCAGCGAGTGTCTAGAGAAGGAATTCTGTCACCTTCAGAACTACGGAAAATTTTTTCAAACTTGGAAGATATTCTTCAACTTCATAGTAAGAAAAATCGACTCTCATCTTTGTCCCTAACATTTTTAATAGATGAAAGGTTGTGAGTATATAAAAGCACCAGAGCAATAAAATCTTCTAAGGGTATTCATGTTAGCATTCCTGAAATTATATAATTATATGTGAGCACATAACATAAAGAAGTGATCAGATGGTTGAATACCTCCCTCCCTAGACATCCACTGGCACTGTCAGCCTTTTGTATATAAAGTGTTACCACAGGACTTAGGGTCTAAAGTTAACGTCTAAGATCAAAAGTATGAATAGTTAAAATTACCTGTGGCAATTTCTTATCAATTACAGTGTATATGTTTTTAAATATATATATATATCTCATATAATTTGTGTGTGTGTGTGTGTGTAGTATATGTAATATACAGTGTATAATTTCATGATGGGGTAATTTTCAGGAATTCTTTCATTGTTACTTGAAATGCTTGAGTAAATACATAAAAAATTCTACCTTGCTGGCTTTCCATGGTTATAGTCATCTCAGACTTTTATAGACACAGTTCCTCTCTCTGTAAGTCACTGCTTCTCTGTGATCCTTAATTCCCAAGCTTTCTTTCGTCAAGGATGCCGTCACCACCTGCCAACACCTGCCTACCAAATTGGTGCCTTTTATGTCTTTGTGGGTGATCTTAGGCTTCACTAGCATGCATTGACAAGTTCAGGTTGATTATATCCACTGCCTGTGAACATAAACATTTTGAGAGGAACAGTGGACAGAATCACCTGTTCTATTCAGATTTCTTTAGGAGCATAGTTATGATGGGGTCTTGAAGTTAAATGCATATTTGACGTAGCTATACTGTATGTAATGTGCTAGTTTCCACATTGTTTTATGCTTTGGCATCTGTTTTTCAGATAGAGCTCACAGATATCTGTATGCATAAGAATTGTGTTCAGATTTGTATTTAAAGAGACTAGAGGCAGCTAAACTACTATGAAAATCCTTTTTTTGGAAAATTTTGGTTTCTCGGTCCAGACAGTAATGCAGACCAAAATGAGTGTATGCTTAATTATTTTCTGTTGTGTCCCCCCGCCCCCCGCTTAGTTGGATTGAATGAGCAAATGAAGGCTGTTCGGAAGAGGAATGAGACCTCAGTTATTGATCAGATTGGGGAAGACTTATTGATCTGGGTAAGGAGATTGGCTGTTTCATTTTAATGTTTCTATAGACACTGGAAAATCAGATTCAAGGTTGAGTAACTAATCTTTCCAAGTATGCAAACTCATCCATGTTGCAAAGCTACTGTAAAGATCAAAGGGGTCCAAGTATGTATTCTTGTAGTTAGTATCTTTTCTTCGTTAATATTTTTTAATAAGTGCTCATTCAAACTAAGTTCTCTTTTTTCATCAAATTCAGGATATTAATCTCTGTGTTTTAATGAATAGAGAGTGAAATGAATCTTGATAAAAATAATTTAACTAACATAGAATTTTCACTGTCTTCTGTTGTCCAAATTTCAGAATTCTGCTGTAAAATATTAAACAGTTGTAGATCCAGAGCTACCATCACAAAAGTAGGAAAGTGAGAAGTACTTAATCTTTTTCACAGTATAAGGAAAGAGCTCCAAGACTGCCGTAGCTGTTTGTCCCATTCTGTTCTTCTGTCCGACTCTTTGAGAATGTACCTCGTGGTGTGTACACTGTTCAAGGTGCTGGGGAGATGGTGGTAATCACAGCAGACATGGCAGGAGCCATGTGCCTGGGTGGCACTTAGAACCAGCAGGAAAACAGTCATTGGTCCTTTCAAGTGTGATAAGAGTTAAAGAAAGGGAGAGTGCAGGTTCTTATGGGAAAATATAGTAGAGAGACCCACACTAGGACATATAGAAAATTTTCCCAGGGTAAAGTGGGTTTGATCCAAAACAAAAAAATTTTTTTAAAGATTTTATTTATTTATTTATTTGATGCGGAGAGAGATCACAATTCGGCAGAGAGGCAGGCAGAGGGGGCGGGGGGAAGCAGGCTCCCTGCCAAGCAGAGAGCCCGATGTGGGGCTCGATCCCAGGACCCTGAGATCATGACCTGAGCCGAAGGCAGAAGCTTAACCCACCGAGGCACCCAGGTGCCCCCGTTTGATCCAAAATTTTAAAGAAAGTACTGTAGTTAAAGCTGTGAGTAATGTTGAAGCATATGACATAGTTCTCAGAATATTAACACAGGTTGCACAGGAACTGTTCAGATATGCCCACGGAAATTGACTTCATTATGCAGATTGCTTGAGGAAATGCCACAGATTTTGGTAACTGTACAATGATAAGTTTTTATAAGATTGAATACAGTGTTCATAATACTTCTTTCATTGATGTTAAGATTATGGCTGAGAATCTGCTAATCACATAGGAGATCTTCTCTCAGCCTCATAGGAATGATCCGGGGATCACAGTCCGCTCTCATCTTGCATTTATTCAGCTTTCCAAGGCATCTTCTAGAGGCCCATCTGGCATTATTGTTATTAAGGAGATTTAACTTCCTTGAAAAACCCAGCTTACTCTATGGCTACTTGGTGATAGTGTGGCTCATTTTGTTTCTTGAGCTCAGCATAGCAGTGAAAGTTGTAACTGAGTTCTCTTGGATGGGTAGCACACTACTCAACTTGAAATAGAATTTTTTTTAAAAAGATTTATCTATCCATCCTTTTTCGAGAGAGGGAGAGCATGAGTGGGGTGAGGGGGAGAGAGAGAGAATCTTGAGCAGACTCCGCACTGAGCATGGAGCCTGACTTGGGTCTTGATCCCAGGACCCTGAGATCATGAGTTGACCCAAAACCAAGAGTTGGATACTCAACCAACTGAGCCACCCAGGTGACCCTGAAACAGAAAATCTGTGGTATGATAAGGTATCATACTGTAGTATGATGTAGTATGTTACTGTAGTATGATACAGTAAAGCATCAATTAGAATCCCACTGATTTTCTTCCTGGAGCAGTTAGTAACTTTTGTGAAGCTGTCAGATTCTAAGAAAATCAAATATTAATCTCAGTCCTTAAGCCTTTTGTGTCTCCTATTCGCCCAGTGTTAACTTTTCTTTTGTTTAATTTAGACGAGGTCTAGACTGGAAAGGTAATTAGTTGTGGGAGGCTGTGAGCAGGAAAACATTGGAATGTGATCAGAAAAGGTCTGGTTATGTCAGCATCTGACCTTCTTAATGGAGAAACATTGATAGTTCACAGAGATACGTAGGTCTCCGTTTCTTGTCACTTGAGAACACTTAGTGGAATATTGAAAGGATCGTGTTTGTCTCTCACTTTGCCTGGCCTTAGATAAGCTCAGTCTGCCATTCTTTGTTGTGTTCTTTGCATTCTTGGCACAGTTCAGTGGACCAGGGGAGGACAAGTTGAAGCACGCTGCTGCTACCTTTTGCAGTAACCAACCTTTCGCCCTGGAAATGATCAAGTCTCGTCAGAAAAAGGATTCTCGATTCCAGACCTTTGTGCAAGTGAGTTGAGTGAGTCATGAAAGAAAAAAAAATGCAATTTTTTTTATCAGATAGAGAATAAACTGGGGGAATTCTAAGACTAAGATTCTTACAAGGATTATGTTAACCCTTTTTAAAGCCATACGTTAGCTCTTAAAATTCCTGGAGAGTATAAGGGTGATTTTGCAATGGTAAATAATAAAGAGTATATGTCAGGGTTAAAATACTTGACAGAGAAGTCCACCTTGCCATGGAGATACTGTCAGGAAATGTCCCATGTAAGCTGTTACAATAATGTGGTCAGAACACGAGAATGGGCTCATAACTAGCCCGGAGAAGAGTGTGCCAGCAGTCATGCTTATTGAGGTGTACGTGTTGGTGTCTATCAAGGGTCAGTAAACTGTGGCCCACAGTTCCTATCCAGCCTCTTGCCTGTTTTTGTGGGGTTTTATTGGAACACAGTGTAGTAAATTTTTACTGTGGTAGAACAAATTACCACAAATGTAGCAACTTAATGCAAACGTATTATGTCACAGTTCTTGTGGTTTAGAGGTATAGATACCGTTTGACTGGGTCCTTCCTTCATGCCTGCATCGGTGGGGGGAAAGGAAGGGGTCAGCTGGAGCTGCAGTTCCCCTCTGAGACTTGGGGTCCTCTTACAAGGACAGAATTCATGTCCTTGTAAATGTATAAACAAGATCGCTGTCTTCTTGTCGTTGGCTGGAAACTGCTCTCGGCTCCTAGAGAAGGCCCGTATCTCTCTCCCGTGGCCCTGCAGGCAGTTTACAAGATAGTCGTTTCCTTTCTCACAAGCCAGAAGGATTGTATCTCCCTGGCTGCTTTCTTGTGAGGGCTCCTCTCATTAAGTTAGACTCACCTAGGAAGCACTTTCCTTTCTGATCAACACAGAGTTAACTGATAGTAACCTAATCAGATGAGTGATAACCTATCATGTTCACAGGTTCTGTCCACATTCCGGGGGAGGTGGTTATTACAGGGCGTGTCCCCTGGAGAGTGGGAATCGAGAAGGCCATCTCAGAACTCTTCACTACACACGGCCATGTTCATTCATTTACCTACTGTCTGTGGCTGTCTTCGTGCTAAAACAGCAGAGCTGAGTAGTTGTGACAAAGACTGTATGGCATGCAAAGCCTCAAGTATTTATTGCCTGGTATTTTACTAAAGTTTGCAGACTCTGTTAGAGATGAGCTGGGGTACATCCAGCCTGATGATCCGTTGTACCTACTTGGAATGGCAAATAACAAATCAGCCGACTAACTTTTGGTAGGAATGCCAATCATAGGAAAATGACTATGTGAAGATAAAGCTGTGTTATCTCAAGCAAGCAATTCTTAGCGTTGATTTTGGATGTTCTCAATTTTTGCTTAGACAGATAAGAAAGAAGCCAATGGCTTAGTGATAAAGGCTCCCCACCCCCATTACGTGAGTAAAGGAGAAAGCAGAAATATAGGGTGGCCATGGTATACCTTATTGTTTTAAGTCTTGATTTAGTAACCAGAACGGTTGTAGACCCATCCATGAGGAATAGATGGCACGTGATGGGTGACTGTAGTCCTAATAAGGGTCACAAATTCACTTATTTTATTTTAATTTTAGGATGCTGAGAGTAATCCTCTGTGTCGTCGTCTGCAGCTGAAGGATATCATTCCTACCCAAATGCAGAGGCTTACCAAGTACCCTCTTCTGTTGGATAATATTGCCAAATACACAGGTACCGCATTCTCACTGAAATTAAAAAGCTTAGGAACAAAACAGAAAACCCCATGTCCTGCTAAATAATCTCTTGCCGCATCCCAGTGCCGAAAGGTTCAATTTCCAGAGTCTGGCAGCATTTTCTAACAAGATCCAATCCAGTCTTCATGAGGCTTTTTGATTCAATGAGCTCCATTAGAAGCACGTTAAATACAGCGTTTGACAAACTACGAATCGTGGGCCAAATCTGGCTTATCACCCATTTTTGTAAAAAAGTTTGGTTGGAACATAGTCGTGCTCATTGGTTGATAAATTGTCTCTGACTGCTTTTTCCCTATAACGAGGAGAATTAAGTAGTTGTGGCGGAGAGCAATTTAGCCCCTCAAGGGCGCAGTGTTGGCTCTCTGGCGCTTTCCAGACTAAGTGTACTTTGTGTATGGTTCTTCGTATAACGTATGTCGTGTTTGCTTTGAAGAAGTCTTATCCTGGCTGCAGAGCTGCTCTGTGTCTGTATATTTATATGTACTTCACTAAGCCCAACCAGCGTGTGTCACCCCCCGCTCTCCTGTTTTGAACTAGGAAATGAATCCGAGTTTCTCAGCTGAGCTTCAGGGTCTCATAATCAGTTCTCATTCATAATTTTATGCAATCAAACTCCTGTTTCTTACACCTGAGAATTTGAAAATACTCATACACATTAATTTTTATACTTTAATATACCTGTTGAATAGAGGTAGGCTGCTGTTCAGAGGATTGTTGTTTTAAATATTCCAGTTTCAGCATTCTTTACATTGTAGGCCTCAGTGTAATCTCAACACATTCTGGTGAATTTCATCTTTTAATGATACAAATGCTGTAATCTATTTTCTTTCTTTAAATGTAATCTCAAGGGGTGCGTGGGTGGCTCACTTGGTTAAGCGTCTGCCTTCAGCTCAGGTCATGATCCCAGAGTCCTGGGATCAAGCCCTGCACTGGGCTCCTTGCTCAGAGGGGAGTCTGCTTCTGCCTCTCCTTCTGCCCCTCATGCTGGCGTGCTCTCTCTCTCTCAAATAAATAAATAAAGTAATGTAATCTCAAATTCAAAGAAACTTATTCTGGATTTCTTTTGAATGGTGTTATCATTAAAAAATTACTGCTTAACAGGTCCACTAGACATAATCACATAGGCTCTGTATCAGGAGAGATTCTAGGGGGAGAAGGGGCCCCATTCATGTAGGTTATAATGTGAATGAGACCCACTCCCTGGGGGTCTGGTACTTGACTTAAAGCCTAACTTCTTGAACTTGGGATTCTATACAATGGCTTCTTTTCAAAGATGAGTATTTGTATGTTAATGTACTGTCATAAGATGTCTCATCTGTCCAAAGATTATCTGAATTGGGATTCTGCCATAGATTTTAGCCCGGTATAAAAATATTCAAGGTCATAGTATATTCTTCTAACTGTTGACATAAAATGATATCTCACTTACATATATATTTATTTTTATGTTCCTTTCTGATTTCCTTTATTTTACATTCTGGATTCCACCCCCACCCCTGCCCGGCCGCCATGCTTAGAATTGCCAATGGAAAGGGAGAAGGTGAAGAAAGCTGCAGATCACTGTCGTCAGATCTTAAATTATGTAAATCAGGCTGTCAAGGAGGCAGAAAACAAACAGGTAAGAAGGGGGAAAGCAAGAAGATACTGAGAGTATTAAGTTAGTATTAACATAGTGAGAGTATTAAGTTAGTACTAAGTTAGTATTAAGTTTAGTATTAAGTTTAATATTAAGTTAAGTAAGTCACTGGAATCTGTGAAATAATCATTGAATTACTGTTACATGATTGACAGCTGGGGCATTTGGTAGCTATTCATGTAGTAGGTGGGTCCAGAACATCAGACTTGTATTTGGCTTTTTTGAGCATCTCCAGCTGCTTGTTCACTCTCTCATTCATCTACCCATTCAACAAATATTTCTAGAGCATCTATATGCTGAGTGGATGCCGAGTGCAAGATATAGGGTGCTTAAGTAAATAAATAAAATAAGTGCCCACACTGAGCTTACTTTCTAGCAGGATAGAAAGTATTGAGCAGATTTTAGTGCAAGTATTTTATGTGAGTTGTGATAGCTGCTATGAAGGAGAGTTGGGGGACGCCAGGAATATATGTACCAGTGTGGGGGGTATGGGGCAAGCCTGGTTTGAGGATGTCAGGTGGTGGCCATTGGAGAAAGCTTTCTTCAGGAATTGACATTTAAGCCAAGATCTGAAAAATGAATGGAAATCAAAAGAGTGTGGTAGGGAACAACCTTATTAAGTAGAGGGAACAGCAAATACAAAAGTCCTGGGGTAAAAAGGAAGCATGGCCTGTTTGAGGAGCTGAAAGATTAGGTTAGTGTGGATCATGCCTAAAAAGCAAACTCAGAGTAGTGTGAAATGAGGTACAGTAGGTCAGGATCAAGTCATACAGGGTCCTGCTGTGGACAGTGTTAAAGATTTTGATGTTGAAAGCAGTAGGAATTCATTATAGACATTTAAGCAGAGTGGCGTGTTCGTAATTTTTTTGCCGTGTCTGTACCACTCACTCCAGTCTATGGAGAATGGGTTGAAGGGGACAGAAAGGGGGTGAAAGAGCTCAGTCTGGTCTGTTGCAGCAGGTCAGGGCAGATGGTGGTGGCTCAAGAGACGCAAGAATTGGGGAAGTCTTTAGAAGGTAACTGATAGGATGTGGTGACTGATTTAGAGAAGGATTTGAAGAGAAGTGTGATAGTAGGAATAAGTCCCAGCTCTCTGGCTTACACGTTTGGGTGGACAGGCTGAAGGAAGAAGCCCCAGATTTGTGGGGCAGATGCAGAGTTAGGTTTTGGTTAGGAGGTGAACATGTTAGTATGCATTTGGCTCTACAGATCCACCTGTAAGAGGACTGTGCCGAAGAGAAAAACGTAAGATTGTGAGCATATATACAAATAATGGGGTCCCTGGACCTGGATATAATTTCTTAGGAACCAAGTGATGACAGCTGTGTTGATGAGGCTGTGGGAAATCAGGAACTTTCAGATGTGTGGTTTGGAGTGTAAAATGATAAAACCCCAGAGGGCATTTTGGCAGTATGTAACTAAATTAAAAATGCACATATTCATACATTTGCCCTTTGACCCAGTGATTTTGTTCCTGGTAATCTACCCAGGAGAAAGGGAGATCTATGCCCACAGACTTGTATGTTTCTAGCATAAACCACCTGAGGTATAGTCATAAACTAGGATAATAAATTCCAGCAATAAAAGGGAATGAACTACTGATACACACAACACAATTGCATCTCACAAACGTGCTGAGTGAAAGCAGACAAGAGTGTGTGTGTATATAGATACATAATTTTATCTCTGTGAACTTCTAGAACAGACTAATCAGTGGTGGAAAAAAAGGTCAGAAAAGTGGTTGTCACTGGGCATGTGGGAACAGATAGTGACTCGGAAGAAGCATGAGGAAACGTTCTGTGGTGATGGTAATACTTCGTGTCTTGCTAGGAATTTGATTGCACAGGTGCATGCATATATGATAACTTGTTTTGGAAAGGTTCACTTAAAATACATACAGTTCACTGTATGTAAATTTTATTTTAAAAACAACTGTTAATAGATATCGAACTCTTGTTAATGATAGGCACACTAAAATGTTTAAAGGTAAAGTGTGCTTCCATTTGTAAGTTATTTTGTAATGCATTCAAAATGTGTGGTGGATTGGTGGATAGCCAGAGGAATGAACAGACCTATGACAAGAACAAATATATCAAATATGACCCAGAATGGAAGTGGTGGGTGTATAGGTGGTCACTATATACTTTCAGACTTTTCTGTATACTTGGACATTTTTATAATCTTGGGGAAAATACACATACACTTAGATCTAATTGTTGTTTCTTTAGGAATTTATCTTACAGGTGTATCTGCACATATCTATAAAAATATATGTTTTAAGACCATGATATCCTAGTATTTATTTGTTATGGGAGAAGATTGGAAGTAACTTACATGTCCATCAGTAAAGTGTAGTTAGATAGACTGTAGTTCATTCATAAGGCTGAATGCCATAAGCCACTTAAAGAGTGAGTTCTCTCTATATGTGTTAATGTAGAGCAGTTGCCAAGATTTATCGAGAGATACACACATACACAGACGTGTATGTGATCGTCTTACCATATGAGTAGTACATGTATTAATATATTATGCTAGCCTATCTTTTTTTAAAGGATATATATACACACAACATGTACAGAGACAAGTATACTTATATATATGCACATATTCTGTTTGCTTAGAATTTTTCTCATAGACTACCTTAGAAATGAGTATTCGGGATTGTTTTTTTAGAGAAAATTGGGGGTAGAGAGGCAAGAGGACAGGACTGGAGGGAGACTTCATTTTCACTGTGCACCTTATATTACTTTTCAAATTTTGTACCATGTCCATACTTACATATTCAAAACATAACCATAAGCTAAGTTAGAAGTCAGTGAGTTTGAAAAGCAGATTGAGTAAGAACATCCAAAAAGGGAAGAGAAAAACTAAGAGGGTGTGATGTCTCCAAAGCCAGGGAAAGGAGGTGGTTTGATTAAGAGTGAGCTGTAGGGCGTCTGGGTGGTGCAGTTGGTTGAGTGTCAACTCTTGGTTTCAGCTCAGGTCGTGATCTCAGGGTCCCAGGATTGAGCTCCTTGTCGGGCTCCATGCTCAGGGCAGAGTCTGCTTGAGTTTCTCTCTCCATCTCCCTCTGCTCCACCTGCCTTGTGCTCGCTCGCTCTTTCTCAAAGAAAGAAAGAGTTGTCAGTTATGTCTAGTGTTGCAGAGAACTCTATAAAACGCAGGTTAAAACGTCGATTTGGGTCAGGTATATTGAAACCATTGATATCCAAAGCAGTAACCTTGGCTCCACCTTGTCTTAATTTTCAGCGTTTAGAAGACTATCAGCGTCGTCTGGATACCTCCAATCTGAAGTTGTCAGAGTACCCAAACGTGGAAGAGCTCAGGGTGAGAGATGGTCTAATCGTAATTTTTTTTTAACGAAATGCAATTTACTAAAGACCTGGCGGATTACTAACATTTCAGAGGGACATCCATCAGCTGAAGAAGTTCTTTTATCATAGATTGTAGTTCTGATTCTGTTCTTCCTTTTCAATGCCTGGTCTATATGAAGATGACTTTAGTCTTTCATTAGAGGAATATTTTGTGTAAAACTAACTTTTTATAACAGGAACTTGCAGGAGACTTAAGGAACGTTAGTTGTTTAATTTTATTGTATTAGAGTTTGAATGAGAGTAGGGGTGTTTACTCTGGGAACTTTCCAGATTATTGAGTAAAACAAGATAATAATTTTTTCATGAAGCTCTTCAAAAGCAGAAATGTTGAAACCATTACAGGAATGATAGTAAAGTATTTTGTAATTGCTATTTCTGTCATGTGGGGCTTTTGTATTAAGGAACTACTTAGTATTTTCAGTCTTTTTTGTACTGTTTCAGTACGTGGTTGTTTTGGTAGATTTATTTGGTGGCTAGTAAACTAGACTTTTTTTTTTTTTTTAAGATTTTATTTATTTATTTTGACAGACAGAGATCACTGATCTCTGCTGAGCAGAGAGCCTGATGTGGGTCTCAATCCCAGGACCCTGAGATCATGACCTGAGCCAAAGGCAGAGGCTTACCCCACTGAGCCACCCAGGCACCCCTAAACTAGACTTTTATATCATATATAGCATCTTATCAAAAAGCATGCTTAATATGCTTAACCCCTTCACTTCTAGAGAATGAGATTTTTCTAGAGCTATCTACACTAAGAGATGATTCTCTGACTAAATTATTAGTTCTTAGGGGCACCTGCGTGGCTCAGTCGGTTAAGCGTCCAACTCTTGGTTTCGGCTCAGGTCATGATCTTAGGGTCCTGAGATCAAGTTCCACATGGGGCTCCGTGCTTAGCAGGCAGTCTACTTAGGCTCTCTCCCTCACCCACTGCCCCTCCCCCCTCAAAGAAGAAATACATCTTTAAAAAAATAATAAATTATGAATATATGGAGCAAGGTTAAGTACTGCCTGGACTCTTCATGGGTGCTATTCCTTAGAACTTTGTTTGGAACTGGAGCTTGGCACTCAGAGGCCTCTTACAGATAGATAAGCTATGCACCATCCTTATCTAGTTGTTCATCGGAAAATTAGGGGACGGTCTGTGAATCCAGTGGCCGAATGTTTGCGGCTTCATTTTCATAAGCAATTGTCATGTATTTAGTGTGAGATTTAGAAGGCAGCACTCTTGAATGTTTTTCTACAAGATACCTCTAACTTAGGAAATTATATGCAGCTTACTGTAACTTGACCTTTATTCCATATTCATTCCATATTCAGTAGTTGGCAGATACCAGTAATGATAGTGAAGGTGAATAGCTTCTTTCATATGAAGAATTTCTTGAAAAGAGACTCTCTGGAATATCCTGTCATTTAGTGCTTGGAAATAATTCATGTGTAATTCTCTTTATTTTGGCAGAATTTGGATTTAACAAAAAGGAAGATGATTCATGAAGGGCCATTGGTCTGGAAGGTGAATCGAGATAAAACTATTGGTAAGTGTAATGTCTGTCAGTTTTGGGGAGAGTGGAGGAAGTAAAGTTTCTTCAGGTCAAAGAGAAGAGACAGCCGACGATGGGTTTCAGTGACAGGAGTGAGCAGTGCTGCCCTGTTCTTTTTGCAGATGAACTGCTTACGTTATTTTATTCTAGGTGAAGTGCATTAAATATTGACTGAGGGCTGAAGCAGAAAAGTTTGTCCTGATTCGGTCCTGTCTCCAGCATTCTTATATTCTAATGAGCTTTCTTTTTTTTTTTTTTTTAATTTTTTTTTTAATTTTTTTTTTTTTATTTGATAGAGAGCACAAGTAGGCAGAGAGGCAGGCAGAGAGAGAGGGGAAGCAGGCTCCCCGCTGAGCAGAGAGCCTGATGTGGGGCTCGATCCCAAGACCTTAGGATCGTGACCTGAGCCGAAGGCAGAGGCTTTAACCCACTGAGCCACCCAGGCACCCCTCTAATGAGCTTTCTAATAAGCTTTCTTTAAACCACTCCATTTCAAAGTATCTCTGATGAGGAATCACTGTTTTGGGGGGTTTTTTGTGTTTTTTTTAAATTTCTTGTCAGTCACAGACTGACACTTTGGTGTGATACAATATAAAAATGAATTATTAAAAAATGAAACTAAGAAAGACAATAGCAAGTCAATCTTTAAAATGTATTAGATTTAACAGGAATAAATCTTCTCTGTCAAATTGTTATAAAGTTTGTAAAACACATCTCAGTGTCTGTGCTAATCACCTTCTCCCCACTTTGACTTCCAGATCTGTACACATTGCTGCTGGAAGACATTCTTGTATTATTACAGAAGCAGGACGACAGACTGGTGTTAAGATGTCATAGCAAGATTCTGGCATCTACCGCCGACAGCAAACACACATTCAGCCCTGTCATTAAGTTGAATACAGTGCTGGTCCGACAAGTGGCAACAGGCAAGTATGTCCGAGGAGTGACAGTGACCTCGGGTTCATTGTGAAGTTGCACAAGATAGTAAGTATTGGTCAAATAGCCTGACTGGTGGACAAATGGAATGAAATTATTTACTGCTTAGAAAGTAAATTAAGAGTTTATACCCCCCCCAAAAAAGAGTTTATACCCCCAAATTATTTGGGAAGCCTGGCTTCTCCGAGCAGTTTTCTGCATTGGAAAATTTCCTGCATGCTCCTTTGATCTTTATTCCTTAGTCAGATCATGGAGAGGTACCAAGGAAGATGGTGAATTGAGAGGTAATCTAAATGAAAAGGCTTTCCTTAGAGTTCTATGTTTTTTGATTTGTGATAAAAGAGCAAACAGGCAAAAACGGAGAGGTGGGTGTAGTTTGGGATTTTGGAAATCCATTTAAGTTAGCAAATTATATATTAATCATAGTAACAGTGGAGTCCTTTTAAAACTTGTTAGTTCTGTAACAGCAAGATAAACTGATAACCTCTTTTCTTCAGTATTTGTTGAATATTATTAAGTAACTGTTTAGCAAAAGGGCAATTCAAAATAAATGCGAAAACATCATAGTACTCCTTAATTCAGATATACAGCCATCTCCTTGTTTCTGTGAAGTTACTGTGGAATCCATGCTAGTTTTTATGGTCTTGGTTTTATTGAAGTATAATATATACAATATAACATACAGTAAGTTGCACAGATTTTAAGTGTATAGCTTAATGAATTTTTACAAAGTGAGCTGATTAGCCTTTACCCAGATTAAAGTGTGGAATAAACCAGGACTCTAGAAGCATCCTTCATGGCCTCTAGGTCATATTCATGTGTTAGAGTAATTTCTGTCTTGTTTCTTCCAGATAACAAAGCTTTATTTGTCATCTCCATGTCAGACAATGGAGCCCAAATTTATGAGCTCGTGGCACAGACGGTTTCCGAAAAGACTGTGTATGTATTAGATAGAGCTACCTTGCTCTGATAGTTTTTATTATTCTCAATATGTTATTCTATAAACTTAACTTGGTTTTTGTAATAGTATTTTGGAAACCAAAAACTATTGAAACAAGGACTTCCGTATATTCTTTTCAAGATGCTTTTCTAAAAACGTGTTCCTTTTTAGTTTGATGTTCTTATTTTGATTCTATACTATTGCAAGGATCTTTTCTAAGAAAAAATTCTCAGAGGGGTCAAGTGAAGTTTTTTGATGTTCAGTGTATCTGTAATGTTGTTTGTTAGGTTTTTCTTTAAGGTGCAGCGTTTTTTATAATCTCCACTTAAGAGCCAAAATACAGACACTGTCCGGTGGAAGGAGGGTTTTTTGTTGGATTGGCTTGATCTGGTTTCTGGTTGGTTTGTTTTTGTTATTATTTCTTTCTGAGTGTATTTAAAGGGCATTTTCCCCCCCCTCTCCCTTTTGGATTTTGGATCCTTTCAAACTCCCCGCAGCTGGCAAGACCTGATCTGTCGGATGGCTGCCTCGGTGAAGGAACAGTCGGCGAAGCCCATCCCGTTGCCCCAGTCACCGCCCTGCGAGTGAGTCTGCCTCCGCCTCGTAGTACGACTGACTGTGTTTTGGTCAGGGAAAGGAAGCGATGACCCTTACATTTCATTGTGGTGATGTTCAGGCACCTCACGAAGCTGAAAGATTGTTTTCTTTCTTCCACAGAGGCGACAACGATGAAGAAACAGCTCCCAAGTTAAAAGTGGAACATCACAGCGTTTCGGTCCCTGGTCTGCAGAGTCCAGGTAAACTGATGTGTTAGCTTAACCTGGAGGAATGGAGTCTGTGTTTTACTTGGGAAAATGCAAAGAAACTTGAAGTCTTTCGGTTTATGCAGATTCTCGCATCGGCTGTTTACTTTCACAAACGTTGCTTTCGAGCCTTGCGTGCACCCTGGTAACGCCGCTCTTGAGTGTGTCTTCCCTAACAGCCAATGGTCTCTGTGCTCGTGTGGTTATTCTGTTCCAAGTACTGCTTGAATGCTTCACGTTAAAAATTAACCGTTTTGTTTAAGATCTGTTCTGCTTTTTCTGTTCCATTGGACAGACAGAGATTTGGGATTAGAGTCTCCCTTAATATCATCAAAACCTCAATCTCATTCACTGGGTACCTCTGGGAAATCCGAGGTAGACGATCTCTTTGTGGCTGAGAGACAGTTTGCTAAGGAGCAGCATGCAGACGGGACTCTGCAGGAAGCTGGAGCAAGTTACCAAATCCCAGGCCCAGACCCACACTTGCCTGCCTCAGAAGAACGGTGGGCACTGGATGCACTAAGGAATTGTAAGTTTTATTCCTGAGTTAACACAGGTACTTGTGAAGGACCCAGGTTGTGTCATGGACTGTGCAGCCATGTAGGGAGAATCCAAAGAAGTGGGAACTCTGACTTTTCCCTTAATGAATTTTACCATCTAGTTGGGAAGAAGATAGAAAACCTCCCACTGTTTAACCAGTACAGGTGTGTCAGAATTGATCTGGTTTTGGTGACAAGAGAGGGAAGCATCAGGAGACAAGGGAGAGGTGATTATTACCTTGTAGAACGGGTAAGACTCAGGTATGTAGAGAAGGTACAGGTAAGAATCATGGTAGGACCAGAAGCACAGAGGCAGGAGGCCCCGAGCGTGCTCTGAGAGTGGTGAGCACACTGCACTAGTGCAGGGTGTGGGAGAGAGGCCTGGAAAGGTAGGAGATGGGATGCTGAGGCCAGCCACTGTGAACCTGAAACGCCACATTGAGTCCTCTGGATTTTAAGGATGGCACAGCACACGGGGCACCTGGGTGGTGCAGTTGGTCAAGAGTGCCACTCTCAGTTCAGCTCAGGCCGTCATCGCAGGGTCGGGAGGTTGAGTCCTGCATTGGGCTGTGCACTGGGCATGGAGCCTGCTTCAGATTCATTCTCCCTCTCCCCCCACCTTCCCTCTCTCCTCTCCTTCTGCCCCTCTCTCCCTCTTACACACACACACACACACACACACACACACACACACATGTGCGCTCTCTTTCTGGGAAAAAAAAATATGGTACAGCACGTGTTTTGAGGGCTTTGTCAAACTACAGGTATTTTTCTAGTTTTCTTTAGAGATTGCGGTACTCTCCATCCTAGCCCGTCCCCTCTCTCTGTCTCTGTCTCTCTCTCTCTCACACACACACACAGTGCACACCCACAAGGTGGGTGGCCCTGCCACTCTTGTTAGCTAGCCCCCCACTCTAGCCTGGCTGAGAATCACTTACAAATGGGAGCCTGTCCCATCTCGCAGGTGTCCCGGAGGAGGGAAAGGCTGAGAAGGGTTGCTCTAGCTGCCGAGAACCATTTGAAGTTTTGAAGCGAGGGTATGACTAGTGAGAACAGATGGCTCAGGCTGAGAGGATGGAAAGGTTGGGGTGGGAGGAGACCAGGAGGGGGAGGCTAGTGTGAAGGCACTGTGGTGGGCTGGGCTTGAGGCAGAAAGGGTTTGGGCTAGAACGGTATTAGAGGAAAAAAATCAAGTGAGGAGGCAACAAATACTTAAAATAATCGACTTGGTGCAAGGGCAAAGAAAAGGAAATATTTAGATGATTTCCGTGTTCTTGTCAGAAATCAAAGTCAGAAAGGACTACTACAGCCCACTGCCACACTTTCTTTTTTTCCCCCTTTTTCTATTTGCCAGAGATTATGGGCTCAATTTTAAAACTGGCAGGCTATTTTAGAGGAAGTAACGAGCAGGAGGTTGGAGTTTTAAGACTGGAGCTTTGGTGAGAGGGTAGGGGAGAGCTGGATTTGAGTGTGAGAGCCGGGGGAATGCACAGCATCTCTTACGAAGTGTAGTTAGAAGGACAGAGGGCCAAACACTAGTGGAGACCTTGTCAAGAGAAACAGGAGAAAGAAATTAAGGCAGAGTTAGAAATTGGGAATTTCACGTTCTCAAAGATCTACTTTATTGTCGATTCTCCTGAATGAACAGTCAGAATGCTTTCTGATGGTTTGACTGACGCTGTCGCAGTGACTCTGTCATTGTATGCATGGCCTCATAGCATACACCTGCCCGTTGAAAACTGAGTTGCTTCCTCTTTTCAACAGCCTAGGGAAGCTGAGCCTCTAGTTAAGGTCATTTTTAAAAACTCGTAAACATTTTCTTATCCTTTGAAAGTATACATGCTACCAAATCATTGAAAGTAAGTCTCATTACAGGATAGCTTTATTTTCTTCACATTTAAGGAGATTCCTTGGGATATTATAAATGACAAAATAAATGTTCTGTGTTTCTAATAAAATTAGAAAAAATAACGCCTGTGTATACAATGTCTGCTTCTGAAAAAGCAAAACTTCAAGGGCTTCTTTTCTAGCATAACACAGCTTTTTAACATCGTTTTAAGAAATGCCTTTGGGGTATTACTCAGGTTATATGAAAGAGAAAAGAGAAGCAGGCATGGTACTGGGGATTTAGCAGTGCCTCCCCATTCAGAAGGTTTACATCTTTCCAAGTCTTGTTTAATTTTAAACTTTCTCTAGATGGTGCCTTATTTCATTTTTCAATACAAAACAAAACCAAAAAATGATCACACGAAATTAACATTTTGACTCTATGTTACTAAAAGGGTACTTACCCTTAGAAATAATGGGTGACTCCACAAACTAATTTAATTCCGGCAGTCTGCGGTTATCATTGTGAATGTGTGGTTTTTTTCTCCTCCCTCCCTAAATCTTCCAGTGGGCTTGCTGAAGCAGCTGCTCGTACAACAGCTGGGTTTGACTGAGAAGAGCGCCCAGGAAGACTGGCCACATTTCCCAAGATACAGGACAGCGTCTTCAGGGGTGCAGACAGACAGTGGAGCCCAGAACTCTGAGAACAGTAAGGCCTATCCTCTTGGCGAAGGACACATGCCCTTTAGAACTGGAACTGGTGACGCTGCCACTTGTCACAGTCCACGGACTTCAGCTGAATCTTCGACTCCACGGGATTCAGTGGTTCTGGCATTCCAAGATAGCCAGGCAAGTAACATTTTAGTAATGGACCACATGCTTAGGACCCCGGAGATGCCTCCTGCAGAGCCCGAAGGGAGTCTTGATGAGAGTGGAGAGCACTTTTTTGATGCCCGTGAAGCACACAGTGATGATAATCCATCAGAAGGTGATGGAGCAGTTAAGAAGGAAGAGGATGTTAATTTGCGCATCTCAGGCAAGTTTCTGTCACACGTGAACTTGGATTGTGGTTGTTATTACCTATGCTGTGTGCTGAGACAGATGTTGTTTGGGTATCCACACATGACCCTCTGTGTGCATGTGCGTGCACGTGCGTGTGCATGTGTGTAGCCCTTACTTTTCCCTGCAGTAAATAATTACTGAATCTGCTCCATGCCAGACCCCATCCTGGGTCCTGGGAGATACGGCATTGACTAAAACACAGAAAAGTCCACTATCCTTGTGAAGCTTGAATACTGGTGAGGAAAGAGTCATGGTAAATAAGTAAACCAACAGATGTCAGATGGTGGGAGGAATTAGGAGGAAACGTAAGTCAGGCCCAGGGGCAGACAGGGTGATGAGGAAGAGGGCCTCTGTGAGTAGCATGGGATCAGAGCCATGAGGGCAGTGAGGGGGGAGGCCGTGTGGCATCTGGGAGCAGGGGGTACAGCAGAGAACTGGGGCACCCGTGCGGGAGATGAGGCACGAGAGCTCTGTGGCTGGGGAGGCGGTGGCAAGACCACACAGGGCCTTTGTAGTTATCAGCTTTTAAGATGCTAACTGATCTGAAATTATTTAGAAGTTACATGAAAGTTTGCTAAGTTTCCCTTCAGCCTGAAGTGAGAAGATTCTGATGTACTTAAAACGGAACTCCGGAAGTGAGGAATTAATGGCTCTTCTCCCCTTCTGTTGGCTTTTGAGGTTGTCAGCGTAGCACCTCATCTCTGTTCCTTGATGTGAGGAAGGCAGCACGAAGCTCATCAGGCTGTTCTGTGTTTGTCAACAGGAAACTATCTGATTCTTGATGGCTACGAAGCAGTGCAGGAGAGCTCCACAGACGAGGGGCTTGCCTCCTCGCTTCCCCCGCTGCCCACGACAGGCACCCCCTCCATGGACTCTGCCCGCCCGCAGCAGCACTCGCCCCAGCGCGCCCATTCCGACGGGGCGGCCTCACCCTTCAGCCCAGAATTCCTGGTCCAGCAGCGCTGGGGAGCCATGGAGGATTCCTGTTTTGAGATCCAGAGCCCCGCTTCTTGTGCAGACTCACAGAGCCAGATCATGGAGTACATTCGTAAGATCGAGGCTGACCTTGAACACTTAAAGGTACCTCAGACCTCAGCGTCCTCAAAACTTGGGTAAAGAAACATGTTTCACAGAGAGGAGGTAGAGAACGACCAAAATGCTGATGCTAGTGACCTTGTTCATATTCTAGATTTACTGTTTTCTTTGACCATTACCCGTGAATAGACTTGGATAAAAAGCCAAGATCACGGTGCATTTGGTTGCCGATCATAAGAACAGAAAACCTCATAGTACCATATAGATGGCATGTTTGTGTGAGGTTCTCGGTATAAACACCCTAATATATTTGGGGTGATTGGCTGGCCTGCCTGAGGATATGTGAACAGCAAGCCAGTGACAGGTGGGGCTTATGTCATTCCAAGAGTCTCTTCTAGGAAATGCTTTCACTTATTAATTGAATTGAATTATTAACAATGAATTGTTAGGTGATGTGGGTAGTTTCTCAGATGCTCGGACACACAGAAGTGGGCTCCAGTGGCTCCCATGATCCCAAGAGCTGGGCACAAATGGAGTTTTGTGAATCAGAATTGAGGTCGTCACTGTACTGGCCGCTCTTTCAAAACTCACTTCCATGGTGATTACTGAGCAAAGGACTTTATCTTATAAACTTTGTCATCAGTAGACACAACTGCTAGAGCCCAAACGTTTTTTCATTACTTCATTTAGTTAGAGGCTTTAGGGACAACATTGAAAGTGTTCTTAGCCTTTTAGCTAAAGACCGGTGTCCCTTAGTTTAGTTTTTAACTTCCCGTGACACGTTTTCCCTTCTTCATGTGATTGTAGCTGGTGTCATCCAGGGGCTGATGAAGTATCTGCTGGGGGCAGGTGGGCTCTAACACAGCCCATGTCACCTGTGGGACTATTTCCAGGGTGACTCTGGGGGTAGGAGAATCGCCTTTATGGGAGAAAGTTTTAAGTTACTCACTTAAGAGAGGTGAAAGGAATGCGGTTCACTTTTCTCCCCCACTAACAAAATTCTTTACGACGTTAATGTTGAAATCTAGACGTGCCTCCTGGTAATATGGGAAAGTTTGCCTTCCTGTTTTCATAAAGAAAAATTACGATGTTCAAATGACAAACCTGTGGGTCTTATTTTACAGAAGGTGGAGGAAAGTTACAGCATGCTTTGCCAAAGGCTGGCTGGATCAGCCCTCACAGACAAGCACTCAGGTATGTGAAAATTGTGGATTCCCGACTCTCGAATCATTCTGCCTGAACAGTACATCAAATGAAATGATTTGTTATTCTTTAAAGTGGAAACCTTCTGAGATTCCATTTCTTTCCTGTCTTTAAAAAGCCACTTGTTTCCAAACATCGTAGATCAAGCAGAGGCTGTAGTCTGCTGACTAGGCTCTTCCTCCCCTCCGAGGCGCTGCGGTTGTCAGTTTCTGCGCCATCTGCCCCCCCCCACCTTTGCAAGAGCAGGAAACAGGGTGGGGGTAGGCCTGGTAAATCCTAGATTCCTAAGAGATTTGCCAGTGCTGCTGTGAGGGAGGCTCATGTCTGTCCTTTGGTGTCGGTCCTGACGGTAGGAGCACTATCTCCCCGTGACTGCAAATGGATCTGTGTTCAGTGCAGCAGTCTGTCCACATTTGCTTCCCTGTTGTCCAGTGAGGCCTTCCCGATCCAGAAAGACATACCGAGACCCGCAGGTGTCAGACGTGTTCTCGGGGTGTTCGTTTGTTCTTCTTAATTTGATCCCCGCGTATCTTTATTCTTCCCAGATAAAAGTTAGAGCCGCGCGTCCTGGAGGTGACTGATGGTTGTTGGACTCTGAGCATCGGCCTTGTGGCACCCATCCCGGCTGCACCGAGGACGCAGAGAGTGTGTGACAGAGGGTCTGCCTGTGAAGCCCCTGGGGGCGGCCGTGTTCCCCGGGCGCCCAGAGTGGGACTAGTTCCTCACAGTCCGGCAGCTGCACGAGTCTGTCAGGGAGGGAGTCCTGACTCTCACTCTGCTCTCCTCACTATCGGAAATTCATTTTGATTCAGAACAAAAACCAAATGTATAGAGCTTTGGGTGTAGGATATGAAATTTTACTTAGACTTAAGAAAAAGAGAAAATCAGATGTATTTATTTGACTTCATTCCGTATTTGAAAGCACATTTTAATTTTTATTTTGCCATGTTTTGTTTTAATTGAGTAGTGAGAGTTTTTGCCCTTTGTGTTTAGTACACCCAAGGGTCAGTTGCTCCTGAAGCCAAGAGTTCCGGTGAGGTATTAGGAGGCTGGGCGGAGAGGCGGAGAGAAGGAAGTAAGCCGGGGAAGGGAGGAGCAGCCAGCCTCCAAGAAACTGGATTCCATGCCCTCTGCTGTCCGGGAGGCATCGTCTTTGAGGGGCACCTCAGAGGCGCAGAATGCCCATGGCTCCTGCGGTCAGAGGACTCGAGCTGTGTGCTGTCCAGGTGGGTGAGAGTCAGGTGGGCTTCCTCCCACCCGAGGCAAGCACCTGTCCTCTGTAGCTGGGATCCACCCCCAATTAACAGAAAATCCTCAGTGTACTAAGTAGCAGGCACTTGAAAATGGTGTGTTTTCTTCTGTTGTCTTCTTTTCTATTGAGGGTAGGGATTTGGGAGGGAGAGGAAAGCAAATTTTATTTTCTTGGCTATAAATTCGTTATTCTTGGTATTGTTGCATTTTTTGTAATTATACATTAGACTTGGGCACTTGTGTAAAAATTATCCCTGCAGATTGAGCAGGAAGGAAAAACCAACAAATGGAGAAGCTTCAGATGGCGGCAGGGGTGGGGATGCGGAAGAAGGGCGGGACGGGAGCGGGGGTGGGGGGGAAGAGTCTGGGAAGGTTAGCTAACTGAATCACTACTGAGTTGAACCATGGCTGTCATTAGCCACGGGTACTGCTGAACACAAGGCCAGTACAATTTTAGTACCTGGAGGTTTGACTCTAATATTAATTTTGCACTGATGGTGCCAAAGGGCTCTTTGAGTTCAGAGGAGAGCCATGAGCGGAGTGGAGAGGGGTGCGGTGGAGAAGGCCGAGCTGCTCATACCAGCCCCGGAAGCACTTCTTCTGACTTCACTGCCAGAGCTTTCTCCACACTGGTGCATGACTGACCTTAATTGCAGACCAGAGCATACACTGGAAACTGTGGGCAAGGGGTTGCTAACTGCCTGCTCTAGAATGAACTGTAGTATGGGCAGCACCCGACAGAGATCAATGTTTCAGAATCATGACTTGAGAACTCCTTCGGTTATATTGGCTTTCTGTGGTTTTTTTTGTGCATCGGGTATACATTGTTTTAGAGTATGTTTGCCAACTAGAACTCAATCATTTGTCAAATCTTCAAATTCTGTTCATACGCAAAGCATTCCTCCACTGCTCGCATCTTTCAGGAGTGTCCTCTGAACCCTGTGGGTAATCAGGAGGTCGTTAATACTCTTCCCCTGCACTCTCATCGCAAGTGATGAGGCTTCCCTACTAGTTTCATAAACACCACTACCACTTAACAAGCTCGTGTGTGTCCACATTCCTGTTTTCTGCCTTTTCAAACCTGACCTAGGTTTTAAGTAGCCCAACTTGGATCATTGGACCTCATTCTAAATTAGAATGCCCTTTTAGTTGTAGACCAAGTATCAATTGAATCAGAATGGTAAAAATTGTAGAAGCAGGAGCTAGTAAGTGAAGGTTGGGACTTGAACTTTCTGTATCTCTTAAGAGAAACAGGTAGAAACAGAATGGTTACGTGCTGCTGGAAACAGGTAGTCACTCCCAGCTGAAAGGGTAACGCACTTGGAACCACATGACCCCAGTGTCCTCAGCTGGCATTTATTTAATCAGGAGAAAGGTAAATAAAAAAATAGAACTTTTCACCTTAAGTTCAGACAGTCCAGGGTAGTCACGTGATTCTCTAGCGCTCAATTAAGAAACTTCAGGTTTCTGTTCTAGCTCAGCCAGATCTTGTCCTTAACAACAATTTGTTTTTGTTTTCCTGCGATTAAACCTCTCCTTGGAACCGGGCTAACTGGAAAAATACTTTGGCCCTAGCTCTAGTACTTCAGAATAAATTCATATCTGGATTTTTAAATGAAGACCCAAAACAAAGTCTTAAGTCTGAAAAGATCCCACAGTTTTCTGTGTTCTTTTTCTCTTGAACCAGCCTAACTTCTCCCTCCTCCTTCCCAGCCTCACCTCCCACACCCTCCTTTTCTTTTGGCCCTTGTAATCACATCCACTTTCCTCTGATACCGTATAGGCCCTTCAGGATGATGGGATTAGATATTCCTCCTCTCTCTGAGTGACAGTGGCCACCATCACAGCTGTTCTCTCAAAGTTACTTGACTAGAAGCTGGCTCCCAGGCTGCTGAGCAAAGCAGCCTCCCCAGAGCAGGAGAGCTGGGTTGTCGCCACTGAAGTGGCCTGCCATGACCCTGCGCTCTCTTCTGTGGGCCTCATGGCTTCTTTGGTATTAAGTGGCAAATTACATTTGGAGTGTCTCCTTCCTTTTCAGAGAACAGAGTTAATCAAAGAAAATCAGCAAGCCCCCAAAGTGCTATAATTTAAAATCATGATTACAGCCCTAGAAGCCATATATTTTGCATACTTTAAAATCAGCTAACTTGGACTGCCTGAGTTGACTTGGCTTTTAGAAGCTAAATTGTAATTCTTTATTATATTGTACCGTAAGAAGGTATATTTCATTAGCTTTTTTGGCTTCCTGTTCCCCAAAACAGCTTCTAACCACTGTTGGAAAGGATGTGGCTCTTTATCTTTTTTTTTTTTTTTAGGATTTTAAGTAACCCTTTACACCCAATGTGGGGCTCGAACCTACAACCCCAAATCAGGAATCACATGCTCTACCGACAGAGCCAACCAGGCGCCGCAAGGATGTGTCTCTTTAAAACAGGTTTTTATTTGCTTTTGGAGGAGAAAGGGGGATCCTAATGTGATTAAGGAGAAAACCTTATTTTTTTTTTCTTTTTAGAAGGTAAAATAATTGTTCCTGTGAGTTGTCTTTTACTTGCATGCTTTTTTTTTTTTTTTTTTTGTGATGTTGGTAAATTTGGTGTATTACATGGAGCTTTTGTATTTCAAACTGGAAACTGTCTTCTCTGAAGGTGGTGTATGATGTTATTTTGAGCTACTAGAGCTTGGGTCAATATTTCCTTCCTTACGTGTCACAGAGGACATCACTGAGAAGTGTGTACAGAGGACCTCAAAATAGAAAATTTGGCAGGACCCCCTGGTCCTCTTTCTGCTGGCTACTTTTGCCCCCTTCTACCATTAGTGTTCTTGTTTTGTAAATCCTGTTTTCTTCCAACTGTCCCACTCCTTTTCAGTGATCTGCAAAATTGTCCTTTTTTCGAGAAAAGAGTTTCTTTTGCCTCGTTCCTTATGCCTTCCCCACTGGTACTGATGGTTTTGATAATAAACTTGTAGAAAAAAAAAATGTACCTCGTAGAAGGAAGCCCTGTCTGCCATTTCCAGGTGCCAATGGCTAAGCAAATGTCCTGCAAAAGTGATAGCTGTAATGTGCGCACTATTGGTTATTTTTAATAAGCCTCTTCCTACTAGAACATTTTATTTTCCTTGTTCACCATACAATCATGTACTCTTTAACAGAAATTACTTTTAAAAAAATCTGGAACTATCTTTAAAAAAAAAACTTTATTAATAATCATGTATTTTTACTGATCACATTTTGAAATGCCTAAAAGACTTTATTGTTCTAATTATCCAGGTGTACCTTTGTAAAATAGCTCTTTTATGAATTAGCTGATAAGGCTGTATGTTTCTGGAACAAAATATTGGTCATCTAAAAACTTTCTGTTTTCTGGGGTCTGGGAAAATAGAAAATGAGAGTTCAAATATTAAATATGCTTAAAGGAACCAAGGATGTGACTTTTTATTTATATTCTTCTTGATCTGTCTTACACAAGTTACCCTGGAAGAGCTTAGGCGCCAAGGAGGCCTTGATTAATCCCACTGGCATTGACCATCCCACGTCTCCCTGCTTGTGAGAGCGTCTTTACTAGGGAGACAGCCAGCTGCCCTCTAATACGTGAGCTTCCGTGAGGACACCAGCATCTGGGAATGTCGCTGTACCTGTGGCAGCTTTATTGAGGCGTAATGCACGTGCCGTAGAACTCACTCCTTTAAAGTGTACAGTTCAGTGATTTTTGGTATTTTTTTTAAATTGTAGAACATATACACATAAAATTTGTCATTTTAACCATTTTTAAGTGTATAAATCAGTGGGATTCATGGTTCACTTGAAAATAACATTGGCTTACTACTACCCTAAATGAACATCTGATGTCTTTATTACCATTCTTATCCCCAGTGCTGGACTACCTAAAGTAGCAACATTTCTATGCTTTTATGGATCTCATTTCAACTCTGAAGGCTTGCTGAGTTTGGCTCTTGGGTATGTTGGTTTTGACATAGAGGTATCATCTGACTTATTCTTCGGATGCTATTTGAATTTTCAGTCATTCAGAGGCACATTTGGCTGATAGCTTTAATAAGCATAGCAAAAAAAATGCTTCATATTTTGTAGGTTTTTTTAGTTAAGCCTTTTAAAAATTAAGCCTATTCAAATAAACTTTGCGAAAATTAACCTGTTAGTAGTTGCAGTTGTGTTGATGAACACAGCTGGGGGGAATGAATACCTCCTCCATTGCCACTTGCTCCTGGATGGCCGTCTTCTAACAGGAGCGCTGTCTCTGCATGGAGCAGTTACTGTCACTTTTGGCTGCCCTCTTCCAACCTAGAGGACTGGTTCACCAAAGGTTCAGTACCAACTTGAAAGATAAAAGGATTGATCCTGATGAGTAGTTGCTTTTCAGTTGAATATGGTGTCTTCCTACTATGACGAATGTCCTAAAACATTACAGATAAACAACTAGATGTAGGCGTTTCCCATTTCTTTCCTGCCGTGTCAAGTATAATTCATCCTGCTCACGGCAAGCGCTTGCCTGATTTTAACCATCGGGGTGTGTTTGCTTTGCTGCCTGTTGTTAGTGAGACACCATTGGTCCCTGAGCGTCAGCCGAGAACTCGGTATGAAATCATTCGAGGTAAGTAGAATTCTCTTTCTAGTCTAAAGTCTTTCCCCTTTACTTGATTAGGGTGCTTTTGGACCTATGTATAACTTAAGGCTTCACATACAGCATTTTATTCCAGGGGATCCCTTTCTTTGTTCGGGGGACCATAGGGTTGGGGCCACCTGAACGTACTGTGATGAAGAACAGTAATTAGGGGGCGCCTGGGTGGCTCACTCGGTTAAGCACCTGCCGTCGGCTCAGATCATGGTCCCAGGATCCTGGGATCGAGCCCCACATCAGGTTCCCTGCTGAGCAGGGAGCCTGCTTCTCCCTCTCCCTTCGCCCCACCCCCTTGTGTTCCCTCTCTAGCTGTCAAATAAATAAATAAAACCTTTTAAAAAAAAGATTAATTAGGGTACATCTTGGTAATAAATTTTTTTGGAGAAATATCTGTACAGATCAATTTTTTTTCTGCTATCCTTACTCTAAATGGAGAAGGGCAGCAGTGCTCAATCCTTTTGATCTCGGGATCATTTCATACTCTTAAAAATTATTGCGGGCCTCCTGGAGGAGCTTGTGTTCATGTGGGTTGTATCTACTGACATTTACCTTATCAGAAATGAAAAAGAAGGGGCATCTCGGGTTCAGTTGTTAAGTGTCTGCCTTCAGCTCAGGTCATGATCCCAGGGTCCTGGGATTGAGCCCTGCACCAGGCTCCCTGCTCAGTGGGAAGCCTGCTCCCTCGTCCACTCCCCCTGCTTGTGTTCCCTCTCTTGCTGTGACTCTCTCTGCCAAGTAAATAAAATCTTAAAAAAAATTTTTTTTATTATGAGAAAAACAGTAAAATAATTCATTTAAAAATAATCTAAACCCATTACATGTTTTTATGAAATATTTTATTTTCCACAATAAAATTATTTATGAGAAGAGTGTTTTATAGTTCCTCAAATGTCTTTAATTGCCTGTCATAGTAGAAGACAACTGGATTCTTGTATCTACTTTTGCAAGCAATCTGGTGTGCTATGTTGTTTTGATTCAACTATACGAAGAAAATCCAGCCTCACACAGACACATATTTTAAAAAGGGATAAGTATTTTAATAGCCTTTTCAGATGATTGTGGGTATTTTCATACTGCACTGAAACTTGACAAGTGGTAGTTTCTTAAAAGAGAGCAGCACTGTGGAATCTGAAGCCACATCAATGAAATTTCATACTTTGTGACACTAAAATCCATTTTATACTTTTATACTTTTTTATACTAAAGTCCATTTTATACTTTCAGTGTGTGAAGAATGGCATCTTTGACCTTGCATGATTTTGTAACATCCTGTATCGGTAATTTGGAAAATACTGGCTTACTGTACTAGGTAGGCAGGCCTTCAAAGGTTTGGACACATTTCTTTATAATAGAATCAAAAGCTCACATGTGTTGATATCAACAGCTGATCTCATTGGAAAAGTCTCACGGTGGTAGACACACATTTCCAAATTAGTAGTTTAACGAGAATAGTTGTGACTCCCTGTATCCCTGAAAGTCTTGGGGACCAATGGGATTTGCAGACCATACTCTGAGAACTGTTGGGGTGATGAAAAGAGCCTGAACAGTTGGATTCAGTTCTAGCTCTTCTGCTCACTTGCTGCGTGACCCCAGGGCAGATTACCCCCAGGTAATCAGTGTCTCTGAAGGTGGTGGTGGTGGTGTTTTTTTCTAGGGTTTACATACTTCAAGCAGGAAAGGTGAAAAATGATTAATGAATTTAAAATACATAAATCTCTCTCTTACTAATGCAGCTATATTTCATGTTTTAGAATGGTTGTGTGTGTTCGAACTCTAGGCTTACATTTGCGTGCGTGCGTGCATGTATATGTGGGAGAGAGAAGGAGAGAACGAATGTATGTTCATATTTAAAAACTTGGTTGCTAGTCTCTGTAGTAATATACTTGTTTAACCTAATTCTTTTAAATGGGAAGAAAGAAAAAAACTTAGTGATTTAGTAAAAATCTTGTTTTGTTTTAAGATTGTATTTATTTATTTGCAAGAGAGAGCAAACTTGAGTGGAGGGGAGGAGCTGGGGGAGAGGGGAAAGCAGAGACCCCATTCAGTGGGGGAGCCTGATGCGGGGCTCAATCCAGGACCCCGACATCATGACCTAAGCCAAAGTCAGGAACTTAACTGACTGAGCCACCCAGGTGCCCCAAGAACCTGGTTTTAAGAAACCTGTATATTGGATTTGTGCTGCTTTGGTGCTGCTGTTACAAGGGGATGGGTAGAGTGTGGTCATAGGAGACGTCCCAGAAATTTCACCATCGTGTAACTAGTGGTTTTTATCTTGCTAAAAGCCTCTTCAGTTTGCAGTGTGCTGATAGCAGGGTTTATCTTCCAGTTTAGCTACATCTTGGTAGTTTGGAAACATCTTTATTTCCTTAAAATATATGAGCAGCTTACATTTTTAATTAATGGGAAACTGAATTGCATTTAATGAGACTTTGTGTTTTATCTTCCTAAAAGTGCATATATTTCTGTATCTACTGCAGGAAAGAGTGTAAGGGATTTTCTTCTTCATACGTACATGTGAATAGGAAGTTCATATACTTTGAGACCTTTTCTGGAAACCACAGACCCTGTAGCCCAGACATTGTGGCCTGAAGAGCGATATGGGGCAGGGTTTCTGGGGTTTTCCATCTTCCCCTCCAAGCTGTAGAGAGAGAGCCATCCACAAGACCAAGCAAACATGACCAACCCAACTTAAGTCCTTTCTACTCTCTGCTGTATAGCTCATTGTCTAACCAGGAACAAGTCATTTTACCTTATCTGGACCTCTTCTCTCTCATCCTCTACTGAGGAAGTTTGGTGATGGTTCTCTCTCCTCTGGTCCCTTTAGTCCTGACAGTCTGTGAAGCTGGTGACATAGGAGGCACAGCTTAGCGGTGGCTCGCTGGGTAGTCCCAGGTGACTTATAGCCTTCCTTGGGCTCATGTGTTTCTCCAAACAAGAGTATGATTTTCATGTCACTCGCTGAAGTCTATCCCTGGAAGTTTCTGTTTCTCCTCTTCTTTCGCCTTTCTTCTTTTGATGGAGTCATCTCGTTGAGTATGACCTATAGTCTGATGAGGCATTATTTACATTTTTTCTTTTGTCCCCATCTCACTGCCAGTTTACAAGAACCTTGAGGGCTTTTGTGGAAGCAGATCTGACATTTCTGGTTCAGAGGAGACTTTTTGAGCATTGGCTGAGGAGAGACTGACAGATCCTTTTTTTTTTTTTTCTTCCTTTCCATGGAACGCTTCTCAAATTTGCGTATCATCCTAGCACAGGGGCCCTGCTAATCTCTGTATCGTTCCAATTTTAGTATATGGGCTGCTGAAGCGAGCACAAGACTGACAGATCTTACCTCCATTCCTGCTCCTGTCCTGATGGATGGCCTCTTCCAAAAGGTTTATGAAACTTGGCGAATTCAAGGAAGTTGAGTGCCTGGAACCTGAGGCAGCTGGATTGATTATGTAGCCTGCAAATGCACCATCCGAAAAACTAGTCCAGCCACCAAGAATAAGTCCGGGAGACCTTGGAAGCTTTCATGCAATCAAATATTTATAAACAGTTCGAATGGAAGGGAAAGAGACACAAAACTGTTCCTATGTCTTGCCACTGTGAAAAGTAAAAGCCTTAGATTTTCTCGACCTTTTCCTTCTCCTTTTGGAAAGTGGCCTCTTTGAGATAAAGTCTAACTTGATTGGGCTGTCAGTGGCCTTTGGCCGGGATACATACGGAGCCTAATGTTTGCTTCTTGTGACGTACCTGCACTCTAATAGGAAGGCGTGGGGATGGTTCTAGAGCTGTAAATGTGAGTGATGATTGATTGACTTACTTTCTCACCGTTTCCCACCCCGTTTCTTCAGAGAAGAGCCGAGCTGCCAGTTGGACTGGGCACACGTAGGCCGACTAAAACAACCAGGAATCTTTCTGTCTTGGGTCAGAGTACCATGGCAGCTGTGACTATAGGGTTGACTGACTAATCGGTCAGCTTATTCCTAGCTTTGTTTCAGAAAACAAAGAGTTGGGAGGAGCAAGGTGTTTGAAGATGTTTTTTGAGGGAAAAAAAAAAATAAAGTAAAATATTAACCTTGGGGGAAGGAGGCAAAAAGTCAGGATTATTTACAGTATTTGTTACAAGGGCCTGTGGTTCTTTTCCTTCTTTTGAACTGTCTTTCTGGTTTACTCCTTGCTCTGTTCCCACCGTGGCCAGGTTGTTTTGTACATGGAGCATCTAAAACCCCAGCATGAACCCGAGTTCCCACTCTTCCGTCATGCCCCTGGCTTCCCATCCTGTTCCCCCCAAATCCACAACTTTCTTACGTCCCTTGCCTGCCCGAGAGTCATAATGGCCTCATGGGGACTGCTGTATGGGGACGGAACTCTGCTTGCTTTCTGAGATGTCCATGATTCATTTGGGCGACTTGCTTTCCCTCTCCTCCCCAGTCACCCTTCACCCCAATCAGGCATAGCCTCCTCCCTGTCCCGCTCCCCTTGCCTCCAGGTGGTCCTGCCCCAACCTTGGCTCTGACACCAGCCAAGAACGGACCCGTCTGTCCACATCGTGCTCATCTTCCCAAGCTCCCTTTCTTCATTCTCGGCGACCGCTAGTTCCCGTTCGCTCTGCCCGATTCTTTCAGCAGTTGTGGTTTCCCCCTTGTGTTCCACCAGCCCCCCCGCGTTGCCAGTTAGCAGTGCACACTTATTTGGGTGCCCGCTTTGCAGAGCAGGGTAGCACGTCCTGGGGAGGATCCAGCGGCGGGGATGAAAGCTAGCTACGTCCATGAAGTAGCTACAGTTCCCTGCACACTAAGTACATGGCAGGCACCGTCCCTTTATGTGCCTAACCTCTAATCTTCACAAGCGCCCTGAGAGGTAAGTGGCTTCTTCTGTTCCCCTCCCACCACCTTCTTTTTTTTTTTTTTTTTTTAAATAAAAGATAACTGAAGCTTGTGGCCGTTCTGATGTCCCTAGTGGAATAACTAGGATTTAAGAGGAGATCTGGCTTCCACCAAAGCCTTGTCTTTATGACCCTGCTGTGGAAATAGTTTTTCCCTTAAAGATGTGTTTACAATCAAATCGCGAAGACAAGTGCGTGACTGTCGCTTTTCTGCCTCTCTCCCTTACTAAACCGCAAGTTACTTACTCTGGACCAAGGGGCAGAAATTTGCATTTCATTTCAGCTGTTTGATCTTGGGATGGGTTTGGACACAGCTGAACATAAAAAGAATAAATCCAGCAGCTGAATCACACTGAGCAGAGTGGAAAGGAGACAGGTAGTAGATAGGGAAGCTAGTGGAAAACTATGCTAATGACCAACAAAGAGGATTGAAATCGGTGGTG
Source organism: Martes martes (assembly GCF_963455335.1). Classification (NCBI taxonomy): domain Eukaryota; kingdom Metazoa; phylum Chordata; class Mammalia; order Carnivora; family Mustelidae; genus Martes; species Martes martes. The sequence goes on along the minus strand of NC_137898.1, from coordinate 99,958,098 downwards.
ACAGAATAGGGGAAATGGTAGAGTCGAGGTAAGGTTTACAGATGATGGCATGTAAGTTACTGTGCAGGAGAAGAAGAAGTTAAAAAAGAAGAAGACTCTTTTGTGCACCTGAGAGATTGGTGTTGCCATTAACAAGAGTGGGGAAGCGTGAAGGAGGGAGGCTGCAGGGGAAATTAGTTCCATTTGCCACATGGAGTTCAGGCAGCGGTCTATTAAGAGACACGTCCGCCAAGAAGCTACAAGTGTGCTCCTGGGGCCAAACTGAACTGAGTCCCCCATGTTAGTGTCCTGGCTGGAGAGAGAACAGGAGCCCTGCGTTCATAAAACCTCGGAGTGGAAAGCACTTCACAGTCCGTCCGCTGACGTACCGCCTAACAAAATGGCGCACCCACACAACGGAATATTATCCGGCCATTAACAGGGATGAGACACACTACCACATGACGGTCCTTGGAGAATTCACGCTGAGTGAAGAAGCCAGTTACGGAACACCACAGATTGTATGATTCATTTACATGAAATGTCTAAAATAGGTGATTCCATAGAAACAGATTACTGGTTGCCAGAGGCTGGGAGATGGGAGAATACGAATGAGTATGGAAGGATCACAATGTTCTGGAATTCGATGATGGTGACAACACAACCTTGGAAATACACAAAGAACCATTGAATGGTACACTTAAAAAGGGTGAATTCTATGGTATGTGAATTATATCTTTAAAAAAAAATGGAAGGAAAAAAATAAGTACCTCAGAGATCGCCTACTTTGTTCCCCTACTGAGTGATTCAAGGCTTTCATCTGTTCCCTACTTACATTCCTTAAACATGCTCAGCGGCTCCTGCCACAGAGAACTCACTCTCCATACACCTCATAGGATTGTGTTGATGAAAAAGAAGGAATACATGTGAAGAATGTAGTACCTAGCACATAGTCCGCACTTGATCAATGGCAATCCTTTTTTTCTTACTTCTTGCCTGCCCTTTACAACACGAAATCCTAGCAAGAACTCAATCAGTACATACATGTATGTGGTCATCCGATTGCCTAAAAAGCCTGTAGCACCAAGTTGAAGCAATGACCTTGTTGGAATAATCTGTGAAAACATAAGGTTGGCTAGTGGTCTTGTTTTTTAAGACTCTCAACGGGGTCTACCGATGCTTTGACAGCCGGTGAGGTCAGTTGGCTAGCAAGCTTGTTTTCCCCTTCATGAGGCACCCACTGTGGCCAGACATCTGAGGCGCTGTTGGACAGGGACAACGGCGTGACCTCCCATTAAGATGTGAGGGGAGCTCTGTATTTAGTTTCAACGTCTCACCCCCTGACCCAAAATGCCAATGATATTAAGAGTAAGAGCAGTGTTTATTGGAAACGAGGCAGCTGACCCAAACCTTCCTAACAGCCCTCTACTTTTTCGTAACTAAAATAGAGAAACCTAGTTTGTAAAGGGAGTGAAAAGTAATGAGTTGCTTCCTAGATTCTTACCCTGATCTCAGACTTTTTCTCCCGGTTTTGGCTTAGGTCAGGCAAATATGATGAAATGATATGGCACAAAAATCCTAGGCAAGAGACAGTTTATTTAGGTTCAATCGTCTAGAAGATTGGGACACCTTTTACAAGCCATTTGTTATATGACATTAGCCCAGTGCAGCCCTGGTGATAGCTGATGTCTGGGTAATCTCTTGGATTGCTTCATAAAACACTGTAATAAACCCAACAGGAGAAGCCCTCAATAGCTTTGCACCAAGGGGGCATCCCTCCCACCTCTCATTCCCTCTGCTTCCTACTCCCCACCCCGTAACCCACTCACGATGCTGGGCAGCTAGAACCACGGAACACCAGGGTTCCGTACAGAGGAACAAAACAACCAAAACGTCCCCATCT